>NC_051850.1:11051850-11351850 GCF_905115235.1 Hermetia illucens | reverse complement strand
CCAACGGGCAAGGAAAATGCCCTCTTTCAAGCAAGTGTTAAATGGGCCGAGCAATAAATCTGGCCAGTGTTGGATTACCAGTTTGTATACCTCTGCTGGAATACCATTGGGTCCTGGCGCCTTTTTGTTTTCGCAGAGCCCCCATTTTTCGGGTTACTAGTTTGTAACCGAGTCCCCACGGGTCCTCGGGGTCAACAACAAGCTTTTCTCCTGTTTATTGCACTGCGGAGTCTCCTTTTGGCTGATTTGCACTCCGTCATTATGGTACATGCCTCGTCCTGGTCGCTTAGACGTTGTGTTAAGCGGCGGAGCCCGTGACACTTCTTCTGGAGCTCTACAATTTACACCGTCCAACAATACAACGAAGATTTGCCACGTTTTGATGCCCTCCTGGGTGTAGAGGCTCCACAGGCTGTCGTTATCAGGTTCATAATTAAATTAACGACAATGTCAGCTGCAGCGCTACCACCCCCAGGAGTACCCTCCGGCGCAGCCTCGGTGTTCACTTTTTAAACCCTAAGGAGGGTACCGTCCCGAGTCCATATGGCAACGGTACTTGATATGTCAAAGGTGCCATGAAACTGAGTCCTTGTTTTGGTGCTGCTTACTGATGAGCAGCTTTGGTCTCCGCAGTGAACTGTGTTAGCAACTCGTGAGCGATTGCACTCCGGTGCATATTGATTTGTGGGATGCGCAACATTCTCATTAGACGTGCCACGATCTCTGCATAGGGCACAGTTTTCCTTTTCATTGCAGACGTCCGCTTTATGGTCTCACAAAAAGCACTTGCGGCCTGTTGCCCTTCTGTCAGTTCTCCGACGCGTATTGCTCGCCGACATCCACTACAGTACCCACCTCCTCGGACTTACAGAGAACACGTGGGTTCCAGGCTGAAAACGATGACTTTCTCTCCCAAAAACCCCTTGATTGCTTCACAAAACGTAACTTTATTTGCGGTCGTCGGGCTTAGTTCGACTAGGACTCCACCACCCTTCGTTTTACGAATGGAAGACACTTCTGCTCCGTTATTTTCGGGTTTGATCTTGTAACGGAATTCACTGAGGACTTCCGTAAAAGTCTTGCTTTCCGTGGACTTAATACGCAGAGCTGGCGGTCTAGTCCTCCTTCGTCTCACCGACTTTTCTTTTGGTGCTTCGGCTTTTGTGGTCGTCTTAATTTTAAGCAGAGGTTTTTATGATGGCGAGACGTGTTGTTGTCTCTTGCCCCTCTTTGCCTTCTGCTTTTGAGCCCAGGGGAATACCCGAGTGAAGTCTTCTTCAGATGCCCTTTCCTCCTTTCTTTTTTTTCCCCAATTCCTTCTGCATTGGGCTGTCTACAAGCCGTTTGTCACTCGTAATGTTCTTGTCGGGGGACGCGGTTGTTTCCACTTCCCACAGATTTTCTCTTACCCTCCATGTCCGCCAATAATATGAAATCCTGTCCAGGAGCTCCTCCAATTGCATTAGTCCATTTTTCATCCCTTTGGTGACGTTTTTCTGGAGGAACGTCGCAGATCACTTGCGCTTCACAACCGCTGCGCATTTCTTAATAAGCCTTTCCTCTTCACCTTGCGTCAGAGTAGTCGACAGCCCTCCCACTCGGCTTATATTCGAAACCATTTGATTAGTTTCGGCAGTTTCCACTGTGCCTCTTTCCGCAATTACAGCACTGCGAGGTAAGATCTCCGTTGCAGGTGCCGCATCACTTTGCGAGTCCTTTTCACCGTCTGAGGAGACATCAAGCTTTATAAGGAGCCCTATTTGTCGAGATTGGCGGCTGTGTATCTCGGCTCGATAAACCGCATCCACGGCCTCCACAACAGCACCACGGTGGATTTCCCTGCTCACAACCCGAACTGCATTGGGAAAAAGTCCCCGGTAGCGCAGATCTTTTCAGTGAGTCTATTCCTTATGAGCTTTTCGAGCACTTTCCAGGTCGTGTCAAACATACATAGCGGTCGGTATGCAGACGCTAGCTCAGGGTCTCCTTTTCTTTTACTGATCAGCGCGAGTTTCGCCTTCTTTCAGTGACGAGGAAATATGCCTTCCTTCAAGCAAGCGTTGAACGCCCCAAACAGCTAGACTGGCCGTTGGTAAAGCACCAATTTGTAAAATTCCGCCGGTAAACCATTATACCCTGGCGCCGTCATGTTCTCATGGTGAACATTACTTCTTTGAGCTCTCTTATTGTCAAAAGGGGCAATCCTCGACCCTTTCCGCGCTATTGATAACAACCCGTGCAGGATATCTAGAGAATAATGCCCGTACTATGCAGTATGCAAGCTAAGAGTTTCAGCAGACAAATTTATAGTCCCATTGGTCGCCATTTACCGTATTAACTAGGTTCCGCCAGCTGCTACCTTTGCTTTTATTTATCGCCCCGGGGGGTCTGCTTTTTGCTCATCCATACTCTGCCTTTGTGGCGTATTCCTCCTCGCTGGCGTATAAGCGTTATTCCAAACGGCACAGTTTATTACACTCCTTCCATACGCCGGCAATTTCTGCGTCCCCTAGTACTTAGAAGGATTGTCACGACTGGGACCCCTCCGTGGCTGAATTTACGGCAGCGTCAGGTGCAATGCTGTCAACCTTCGAAACGCCCTCCAGCGCGACAAATTTCGGGGTGTTCACTCTCAGGACGCTCCACACGCAGGGTGAAGCCAACCACTTCGAGGGCGAAATTAGATTACAGCGGCACTTGATACGTTGTGATGCTATGAAACCGGGTACCTCTTCCGATATTGCTCGTTGATTAGCCCTAGATCAGCTTTTACCTCCACAATGAGCTGCGGATTCCCCCACCCCTCATTTTCCGTATGAAAGACACCTTTTCCCTGCTGTCTTCGGGTTTCATCCTGTAGCGAATTTCACTAAGGACTTCCGCAAATGTCTTGCCTTCCGTCGGCTCTGTTCATTAAGCCGACAGTCTAGTCCTTCTTCGTTTGCTTGTCTTTTCTGCTCCTGGCTTTTGGTTTGCACCCTCCTTGTCTTTAGACAGATGGGTTTCCGGCGGCATAGTCAGTTGTTTACGTTTATCCCTCTTTGCCTTCTTTTTTTGGGCCCTGAAAACAACTTTGATAAAGTCTCCTTCAGGTACGTCGTCCTCTTTCCGCTTTTTCTCCAGTTCAGTTTGAAGTGCGCTACCTACCGTTCGTTTGGCGCAAGCAGCGTTCTCAGCGGGGAGTGCGACTGTTTCTGATTTCAAATCGTCTTCCGCTGTTCTCCACGTGCGTCTATAAAAGGAAATGCGGTCCAGTAGTTCCTCCAGTTCCATCAGCCCGTTTTTGACGCCTTTGCTGACGTTTCTCTGAAGGAAGGTTGCCGACCGCATACGTTGTGTACTGCTGCGCACTTTCTGATGAGCCTTTCCTCTTCGGCTCTAGCGAGGACGGTCGAATGCACTTCCACTCGATTTGTGTCCAAATCCATCTGCTCAGGACTAGCGTTTCTCACTGTAGAAAGAGATGCGATTCAATAGTTTCTCCAGTTCCATCAGCCCGTTTTTGATGCCTTTGCTGACGTTCCTCTGGAGGAACGATGGCGGCAGTATACGCTTCACCACTACCGCGCATTTCCTGATGAACCTTTCTTCTTCGGCGCTAGCTAGGATAGTCGACTGCACTTCCAGTCGGTTCGTGTTTGAATCAACCTGCTTAGGACTAGCGATTGTGACCGGGCTTTTTTCCAGAGCCCCTCTTCTGCCTTCCCCGCACCGTCAGTCGCGCTACTTGGTAAGGCTTCTTTTTTATTTGGGCGACCCGGTGTTACATCGGGAATGTCAGCCCTCGCTGCCTCTCTTGCTGATCGCTGCGGTGAACGATGCATTTTTGTGCTGCGCCCAAACGCACTCAGCTCTTCCTCCTTCCCAGATATTTCTTCGATTTTTTCTTGCTGAGTTTGGTTTATGCTCCCTAGAAAACTTATCAGCGCATTGTGTGCAAGTGAGCGGGCCGCAATAATCAGAAACGAGTGAACCCCGGAGATATAGTCCCTACCCCAGTTCCCTGAAGCCTGCCCCGGTTAGCTGATCTCGGAATTCATAGACGAATCAGCGCTCGCAAGGGGCAACGCGGTCTACTAATGCCGGTTCAATGCACACTACCCGACCAGGGTCCCGAAGGGGATGACTCCTGATACACGTCACAACTACCACCTTGGCAGAGCTAGGATCGCATGACCCCATCGGCATCGACCGAGAGCTGTCGGCTCCGGGGTCTCCCTGTGTTCCGACGTGTACCGCCATCCGTGGTTCGTTTTTCCCCGAGAGGCTTTCTCAAGGCTACTACCCAGGACGCAGGTATACTGCCAGGGGGTCAGAACTGCTTACTCGGACACCTCGAGAACGTCGTGAGCAACTTCTGAAAGGTTGCTGACGAGCTCTGAGGAGGAGGATAAGATAAGGTTTGAGAGGGGCCGAATTTCTGACAAAGCAACAACAGAAAAGGAGAAAATAGTATGATTTTGAAGTGTGGTTTTGGGTCGTATTTATGTTTACATTGAACTGAAACAACTCCACTACTTTATAGCCTGTAAACACAAGACCATAATAAGCACCAAACTCAACCCACAGATACGAACCTGCTATACATAAATGGAGTCTTCCTCTTCAAGCGCCAGATATTACAAGAGCAATTGGAAGTACTTCCATCAGTAATTGCCACTTAACTCGTTGAATAAACTCCATAAAACATCAAATGAAAAATATCCATGAATATTCAGTGTTTTCAACCCTCACTAGTAGTGTCTGGTACGCACTCATCACTGAATTGAACGCAACAGCGCAGAATATCTCCCGCTTTGTAATTTTACAAAATAATATCCTGTCGGTTCTTAGATCCCATCAAAAGCCCTCAAACATGCATTTAATATGTGTTGAATTCATCACGCCCTTCAATTACAATACGCAAAATTCCAATCTCCGGTTTGCATCTCCTGCTGTCTATCAACATGCCTAGATCGAGGAGCGTCAATTTTAAAATCCAATCCATGATTAAATTAAAGCCAAATGAATTCATCATACACACTCTGACCAGTGTTAACATTACCAGCGGATCGATAGTGCTTAAGTGGGTGCAATTCACCCCAGACTTTGGATATTGAACGCAAATGAAACATGTCCGGGAAAAAGGACCAAGTGAGAGCTCCAGAAGGGCTGCACCTTTAGTAAGCTCAGAATTTATCTAAAATTCATATGCAAATCCATGGATACATGAAGGTAAGTGCAACCCCTATTCCTAGGCAACCAGTTTTACTGTTTCTTCCGTAGACTGAGTACTCCATTCGCCGGTTCCTGGCCCGTACTCCTCGCAGGACGCTCCAGTGACTCGGCATGGAGTGCACACAGACGCAGAATCAACATTTTAATTCGATTTCGAAATAAAAACTGAAACCAATTTGAAATGAATGAATATACGACCCTGTATGGCGTGAATTCTAACAGGCTCAACAGAAAAACAGTTATTTAGATTTTCGGAAGGGTAGATTCCACAATGAAACCAGGAGATGGATGCATGCAAAAGATACAGACGGAATGAACTGAATGTGACTAATATAAACCGCGGATTTATACCGAGTGCTTGACACTCACGGCGATATAATGGAAGCCCTTTCGAAATAGGATTTTAAATTGGAGGGTAGTCGCCGTCTGCAGGACTTTTTTCAGGGATCATTTTTTCGTGCTTCTGGTTATGGCAGCGAATTTGGTGGTATGACATCCACCTGCATCCTTTTTATAATTGGCATTACACTTTCTCCGATGATATGCCATGATACTTAGAGAAGAGTCTTACCCCCACCCATTTGCATTTGGAGAGATAGCTCCGATGAATGGAATGCTCCCAAAAAATCCAAACCTGAACCCAAGGGGGAAGAAAACCCGGGCAGGTCAGGAGTGAAGGCAGGACTCAGGAAGCCCGCCAGTACGGGCAAGGGCATTCGACTGGCCATATTACCAAAAATGTTTCCCGGGCAAATACTTACTTGCGAGGAGCAAGAAACCATTGAGGACTTTGTCGTTAGGCAGATGAGGGATGGACTTCGAAACTTGTGTTCACCGAGATACGCTTTCGACCAGGCCTTATAGTGGTGGATTGCGCGACGGAGGACACTGCAGAATGGATTAGATCCCTAGTTCCTAGATTACCAGGCTGGGAAAAGGTGGAACTGTCACCATGTGCTGGAGATGATATACCAGCAGCCCACATGGTGACAGTTTATCGGCCAAAAGCCGCGACAATAGAAACAGAAGACCTTATGCGCCTCCTAATCGCTCAGAATGGAGAGTTTTCAGAAGCAAGGTGGAGGGCAAGGGTAAACTCCTCACGATCGGGGTAGATGACCGATCCCTGGAAGCAATTAAACGTCGGAATTGCCACATCAACTACCGATTTGGCAACATATCCGTGCATATGGACAGGAAAAAGCCAAAGAAAGATACCTCAGAGGAGACACCGAGTGGAAAACATACCGAGGTCCCCGAAGAAGTCTCGAAAGCCATAGAGACGGACAGGACTGGATCAACCAGGGAAGTAGACCTGCTGCCCAGTGAAGAGCAGAAGCTGGACGACCTAGACCTAGGTCTCCTAGGGCTCAGGGTGGACAGCGATGCGCAGGAAATCACCATGTCGGAGGAGGAGGGCAATACTCCGACAGTGGAGAAGAGCTCCAAACAATAACGGAGCCAATGGCCAGCACTAAGATAGCCCAGATAAATTTCCACCATGCGAGAGCTGCATCTGCAGTAATTGCAAAGGCAAGTTCCAAGGAGAACATTGGAATAGTGCTGGCTCAGGAGCCCTGGGTGTATCGGGGGCAGATTCGCAGTCTGCAAGGAGGAAGTATGCAGGTAATTTGGAACTCCTCTTGTGGAAAACCAAGAGCTAAAGTAATTCTTTAACGTAATTTAAAATATAAGTTGTCTCCCCTCACCGGGGAACTTGTGGCTATCCAAGTCTCATTGGAAGCCGGGAGGAGCACTCGAGAGGCAGTCGTGGCATCGAGATACTTCCCAGGAGACGACATCCGGGTTCCACGGGAACATATCTCTAAACTGGTGAAGTACTGTGAGAAGAGGGCCTTACCATTTCTCCTCGGCTGTGATGGCAATGCCCATCGCGAAGTCTGGGGAAGCAGCGACACCAATCGAAGAGGTGAGTACCTTCTTGAATTTATTGTTAGCAATAAGTGAGAAATTTATAACATAGGGAGCACTCCAACATAACTCTAGGAAATACTCTCATGAACGGAATGATCATATCGGATGAACCCTCTATGTCTGTTCACAGGATAATCGGATTCGACATTGAGGGTAACTGCGAAATAGAAAGAATAACAACGAATCCCAGGAGGACGGATTGGAAATCCTACGCAACGCACTTGAACAGCAACATTACCCACCTTCAAAGGGGCGGTGACATCAGGATCGAACTGGAACTAGAAACAGTGGTGGAAAACCTCAACACAGTCGTCATTAACGCATATGAGGCCAGCTGTTCGGTTAAGATAGTTAAGTCATCAAGTTCTGTACCGTGGTGGAACAGGTACCTGGCCAGAATGAGAACAGAGTTTCGAAAACTCTTCAACCGGGCAAAAAAAACCAGGGACTGACAGAGGTACAAACATGCGCTGACTGCGTATAGCAACGCGATCAAGGAAGCGAAACGGAACAGCTTCAGGGAATTCTGTGAAGGGATCGAACAGATCACAGAAAAAACCGAGCTGTAGCCAAAGACGGGGGAATATCCTCCGTCTGTTTGAAGAAGAAAATGGGACATTTACCGAAAATGAGGAGGACAGGGTACACCTGCTTCACAGAACTTATTTCCTGGGGTCCTACCCCACGGTGGCAGGCGACAACACTCTGCTTGACAGCAAACTAGCAAAAGAGGTGTGCTCAGAAGCTACCCTAAGGTGGGCAGTGGGAACTTGGTAGATGGTAGTTGGTAGATGGCATTTTCCCAGCACTAATCCAGCAAGGCCTAGGAATTATCTTAGAGTCTTTTCTGAGGGTGGTAAGGGGGAGCATAGCACTGGGATATATACCAAGCGCATGGAGACGGGCAAAAATGGTCTTTATTCCGAAAGCGGGTAAAATGGATCCTTTTGACCCTAAATCTTTCAGACCAATTTGCCTAACATCGTTCGTACTCAAAACGGTGAAGAAGATCATAGAAAACTATATTAGAACTAACGCGTAATCCCCTACATCACCATCAACACGCTTACCTGGCCAATTAAAACTGCTCTGTATCAGCTGACAGAGGTACTAACGGATGTCATAGAAACACAGAGATACAAGATGCCCAGAGCCGTAAGGGAGTGGGAAACACCCTGGCATTCTGGTTGGGCAAAATGCTAGAAAGCAGGCAAATAGAAGTACCGACAGGTATAAATTCTATTGTCACGAACACCACTCAAGACTGTCCACAGGGCGGGGTACTATCGCCGCGGATGTGGAGTATGGTAGTGGATGAACTGCTGGACGTGTTAACAAATGCTGGAATACAAGTCCAGGGTTATGCGGCCGACGTTGTTTTAATCTGTAGGGGTAAATATGAAGATACCGTAACTGATAGAATCCAAAGTGAACTAAGGGTTACTAGTACCTGGGGCAGGAAGGTGGGACTGCGTATCAACCCAGCCAAAACCACCATAGTACCATTTACCAGGAGACGTAAGCTTGATCACCTGAGAGACATAACATTACATGATATGGAGGTGAAATGAGAAACAGAGGCAGGGCAATATTCAGGATGGTCGGTAGTATGAGTGAGGCGGGGAGCTGCCTAAATCGAAGGAAGATTGATATTCCGTCTAGGCGGTATCCCGAATTACTGATACTAAGGGATAACATGACATGAGGTTTCACTTCGATAAGAAGTTTGAAACACGTTGGAGTAACAAGGCCAACTGGGAGAGCGTGGCTGCGATGTACGGCTTAAACCAGCAGTTGATTACTTGGTACACTGACGGATCCCTCACAGCAGAGGGAGCGAGTGCTGGTATCATTGGTCCAAGGAAAATGTACTTTGAGCCAATGGGTAGGTACACTAGCATATTCCAGGCGGAAATATACGCCATAGCCAAATGTGCCTCCTTTAATCTGCAAAGGAACTACAGGGGGCAGAACATAGCTATTCAAGACACTTAGGTTCAACCAGGTATGAGAATGGCTTGAGAGACTGAACACACTCGGCACGTCCAACAAGGTCTGGATACTCTGGGTTTCAGGCCATGCTGGGTTGAAAGGTAATGAGGCAGCGGACGAACTAGCCAAGAAGGGAGTACGCCTTTACACGGGCCAGAATCCTTCTGTGGAATCAGAGAGGTTTCATCGCTATCACTCTAAGAAATGAAGAGGAACGGTTGAGGGAACTATACTGGGCGGGCCTACCAGAGATGGAGCAGTCCAGTGTGCTTATTGGGGGATACGAACCCATACACACAATGAATTGCTTAAACCTCACCGAAAAGAATCTTCGAATTATAGTGGGAATTCTCACTGGTCATTCGACTGGACTATCACCTAGGGAAGCTAGGGATATCTACGGACACTGCCTACAGGTTTTACGAGGACTATGGCGAAACCTCTATACACGTCCTGGGACAGTGTCCGGCACTTGCGCAAAGTAGGTCGAGGCATCTGGGAGAACACTAAATACCAGATGCAAAGCTGAAAGATCTGGAAGTGGGGAACATACTAAAGTTCTTGACGGATATAGGCCTGCTTGAGATACTATGATCAATAGGCGCACTATAACCAGTAAAAGGGGCAGAATAATTCTTTAAGGACGCGGTGCGACTTTCCCTTAACAGAGTAATAATAGTAACAGCTCCGATTTCAAATTACATGAAAGAAAATTCACCCCTATCAATTCAGCAAAAATATTAATGGCTACAACAGTTCTCCAAGAAACCGAGCTCGATGGCGCTCATTTCAACACAAAAATGAGACATTTCAAAACCACCGATCCTTATCAGTTCTACGGGAAGTGGAACAAAAGCAAATGAACTCTCGATTCAGGAAAAAGCTGCCAGGAAACTGGGAAAACATTTTGAATCCTGGCCACATCGCCTGATTTGCAAACTAAGCAAAAAGCAGCCAATACACCACCCACCATTGCTCCTCTAAGCCGGATATAGTAATTAACACGACGAGTGGATGCTTGAACTGAGAATCCTTTCTCTGAATTTTATTGGTAAAACCAACCGTCTACCGAGGAAGTCAAAAGGCAAATTCGTTTATAATTAATTAGTCCCGATGTTGATTTGTATCTACAAACCAGGTGGATTTTCCGGAGAAAAACAACTTAGCTGCCAGGAAATTGTCCCAGGACGAGCGGCAGAGAGAACGATCTCCGTTGTAGTGAGCCTCAGGTGTTTTATTGTTAAATATTTGTGTAGCCAAGTTACCGTCTTTTGCTACCTTTTCCACCTTCACCCCTTTTTCTATTTATATCTGCCGTCGTCAGTTTTTCTCAGTCAATTTCGTTTCATCGAAGCTTTCAGCTTTCAATCCAGAATAGTTGACTTTATTTTCAGGGCTCTAAGGTCACAAGGATTTCGCATCATCATCATTATCTCCTGCCTGGTAGTGAGCGGAATTGAGGTTGGTATTCGTCCTTCCGGCTCCATGGCTGTGTAGTTAGGATCGTTGTACTTTGGGTTCCGAACAAGCACTTCTTACTACAATGATAATTAATCGCTTACGGGTTATTTGTTCATTAATTAGATTGTGCTATTGTGGTTCGGAGCTTTTGATAACGAGAGACAAGGACACGAGAGCAGAGCTGGAAAATAGCGGCGTGGAACGGAGATGATGGAAGATGTGTTTGTGGTTACCAGATGAGGAGATTTCATGTAGAACAATATTTTATCCTTCGTGTAATTGCAAGGTTCTGCTTATGTGGCCGAATCTTTGGTTTACTCAGGATGAGAATAATAACTGACGACAGAAGGCTATAATTCAATTACATTGGCAAGTAATGGGTTGTAAATTAGTTCAAATTGTTCAATTAATATTTTAATAAAGGACTCCTGCCTGATTTGTGTAAGATCAAAAGGAAATAACAATTTAGATGGTTGTGCTAATATTCTGGAATTACTTGAGGGCCAACAGAGCCTTGAAAATGGAATCCAGGGTTGATTACTTTGCTTGAAAGGATTGGGATACTCAATCAACTGGAAATTTGGTAGAAAACAACTATGAGAGTAGGCTAAGCTCGAAGATAAGCTATGATTGCTACATGTAAATGTATTCCATTGGTTGCTTCCTTCGTTCAGCCCCTCAAATAATTTTGACTTGTGCGTTTGTAGCACAAAATTCATCCACCTTTGGATGTTAATGTCTCCTAAACGGGTTCGGACAGACAGGCACAGTTGCTGAATACAACAACTCTTGTTATTTCCAAACCAAATCGACTCACACCTCCCAGTTGGTAGCCCTGGTAAACCACATAGTCAACCTCATGTTGAGCTAACATGACAGCGACGACGACCTGGCATGATTACTTATGATTTGGCAAACGATTCAGAATAGTTTAGTAGTAAGTGGTTCACCCTGCCATAAGACTCTGTGTGTTAGAGCGAGATAGCATGTATATAGTATGCGGTCGCGTTCACTTGAGCTTTTGGGATGTGTGTTTTGGGTGGGAGTTTTGGCATTGGGTGTGCGTCTTGGATGAGAACTTTGGCTTTGTGTGGTGTTTTGGGTGCGGTTTTGAACTTTGGGGTTCCACCTAGAGCTTTGGTGTGTGTCCTCGGTGAGATCTTTGGTGTGTGTTTTCGATGGGAGCTTGGGTGGTACATTTTGGAAGGGGCTTTTATGCCTTCGGATTTGGGCTCTTGTGACTTGGGACCCAGATGCGGGCTTTTCAAGGGAGAAGTGTCGGTGGTAACCTTTGTTGGTAAGCTTTTTTTGTAGGCTTTGGGTGTGCACTTCAGTGATGAGACTTTGGAGGTAACCTTCGGTACTGAAGTTTAAGTGGGCTGATAGTAACTTTTAGTCATGGTACTTTGGTGGTTCGGCTAAAACAGGAGACTTTACTTGGAAGCTTTGATATTGGTCTTCAGTGGTGATCTTACTGAGATGTTTCACAACACATTGTAACACTGCTTGAATCACGACAGTATTTCACAGCATATAGCAACACTGCGCAAAATGAAGCTTTTAAAATTATAGCGTAACTCCTTATATAAATAACTCTCATACGAGCCACACATCCAATGCAAAAGCTCTCACCCAAGACACACATCCCAGAGACTCAAGTGAGCGAGGAGTGAGAGAGCTTTAAGCTTTCATGCTCTCTCGCTCTAACACACAGAGTCTTATGGCAGGGTGAATCACTTACTACTTAGGTTGCAATGACCTAACAGCGGTGGTATTCTGTTACCTTAGTACACGAGTGTGACATCTAGTGGAAACGGCTTTCAGGTTAATGTATGTGAAATAATAAAAACTTGTTTTTTCTATTCGCAAGTGTTGATTTATATTTTGCAAATACCGATATTTCAAGAACCACTTGTTCCCTTCATCACTGCTAACAAATCAAGTCAAGTAAGACTTGTTAATCTTGGCAGGACAACAAACGCTCAAAGCTATGACACCATTAAGTTGACAGTGTAGGCTCAGTTGACACGGACTCCTGACTAGTGCCTGATTCCAGCTTGGAGCACAAACTCCCATAAGGATTTCAGTTAACCCATGCCTGACCTCTCTGCTCACATAAATAATCACGGGGAAATTAAAATGACAACAACAAACACGATGACACAACCGGCAATAGCCGAAATTTTTAGAAGGAGCAGCAATACACCACGCTCAGCGCTTCCGATAGTTAAAGTGGGAGATCTCACTATAACAAGAACAGGGAGATCTCACTATAGCAAGAAGCGCGAAGTAACGACGGCCACTTACTGAATAAGTAGAAAAACCTACTCTCCCGACGATTAAGGCGACTGGAAGTGAATAAGTTAGTGACACCGTAGGGGCTAAGAGTCCTGGCGGCCAAAACAAAGAGACGGAAATGTAAGCCATTTCAGCGAAGAGGATGGACCTCATCCGAAAGAAAAGAGTAGAGGAAGAAAGACTATTCAAGTATGGTCCCACGAAAAATGAAGGCTGCTACTATCGTGCAGCAAAACATATCCAATTATATCAGACAGACAGCCGAAAAAGAGCCTCTAATTACGCAAAACGTAGTGCCCTCAGCCCTATACAGAGGGGAAGAAAAAATCGACAAAATGAGGCAAAGCGAAATTCAGCAACAACAAAGTTGAATAACGGCAGCAGCGGCTCTACTGTAGCAAATTCAAAGTCGATTACGACATCAGCGTCAAAGAAAAAGACGCCAATCTCGACGGATGGTGCTTGTGATAAACTCTAGATGTCAGAAATGCCATCAATAACGTAAGTTGGAAGGATATGCTAGTCACATAAGAAAGCCAAGTCCAAGTGCCGAACTACCTCTTGTAACTATTGAAGGATTTTCTGAGAGACCGCTTCCTGCTCTATGAGAGGCTAGAAGGTTAGGACTGGATGGAGATCACGTTCGGAGTAACACAGAAATCCATCCTAGGTCCGCACCTATGAAACGCTTCATTCAATAGTCTGCAAAGACTGGCCATGTCGGTCTGTGGGCCTAGTCGGTTATGCAGACGATCTGCTGTCAAACGAGTGGATGCACTGTTGATCGAACCCAAAGTGCACTTGGCATATTGATACAATAGTCAGCAGATGGGTAACTGATCACGGTTTCAGCCTTGCGCTGGAGAAAAACTGAATTAGTCGTCTTGATCAGAAAGGAAAAACTGACCTTGCGTCCCCTATCGATCGATGCATCGACTATAGAGTCAAAGCCAGCGGTTAAATAACTCAGTTTAGCATACCACTCGAAGCTGAGCTTCTTCGAACAAATCAAAAAAGCAGCGAACAGAGATGCAACTGGAGTCTCGGCCTTGAATCAACCAATGGCAAATTTTGATTGCCCTATATCTACCAAAAGACGGCTTCTTATGAGAGCAACCGAGTTCGTTCTGTTCAACGGGGCGGAGATGTAGGCTGATGACCTTGGCAAGGAGTTGTTTCGTGAGTGCCTTGCAAAAGTACAGAGACGGGGAGTTTTGCGGGCAGTGTTTGTTTATCGCACTGTCTCAGAATTGGCCAAGATGATAATCACGGAAATGATCTTCGTTGCCTTTCTTACTAAGGAACGTAGAGCCTTCTACAGCCACAAGGACGAAAATTTAAGATAGGTTGTTGCCAGTGAAGGACGTCAGCGCACACTTACGGAGAGGCAACTCTCTGAGCAAAATGAGGCAGATGGACTGCGCGGCTCATCGACAACTTTGATCCGTGGTTAAACCGAAAGCATAGTGGGATTAACTATTTCCTTACCCAACTTCTAAGTGCGCATCGAGGTTTTCAGTCTTACCTGCACAAGATTGGCAAGGCACGATCTCCTGATTGTAGTGTGTTCTGGAATTGAATCAGGGACGACGCCGAACACACCTTCTTCTCTTTTGAAAGGTGGGATGGTTTTTGTCAGCAACTTTATAGAGACACATACAGGGGAGGTTTCTCCAGACAACGTTTTCAAAGAGATGCTGAGGATCGCTGGCAGATGGAATCGTATTAGGCATTACATACGGATTCTTTTTATTACGAAGAAGATTGAGCTCCAACAGCGGAGGGACCGGATGACAACGGATTCCTCCAACTTAAAACGCCCTTTCTCCTCCCTCTTACTGTGGAAAGGATTTCTTTGCAGCCTAAGTCGGGAGAGCAGCCTAGCCCGAAGTAATGTGTCAAAAGGCTCCATGCTAGTTATCGGGCGGCTGGGGGAGGTGGGTTCAGTTGGTGGTCAGACAACGTACCGTTGTGGAAGCCCAACACCTTGTGCATAATTGCATTCACTCACCCTACTCCGAAAACTCTTAACACAAGGGCATGTCCTTTCCCGCGTGGGTGATGGTTTTTATCATTTGTACAGTTTTTCGTCACTTCTAATAATTTTTATTCAAAACATCATCCCCGCGATTGCTTTTTATACAAATTTCCCTAAAATGTAATATTCCCAAGGACAAAAAACTCTTTTTCCTGAACTTGCTGGCCAATGCACCTGTAACAATCGAAAACCCAAATACATTTTATCAATTAATGAATTCAATAAAAACTCAATTTATTGATCCTCAACCAGCATACGTTCTATCCCATTAATCCACATTGTTCCCGGAGTATTGTTCGCCCGCCATGAATTTCCATAGTTATTTATATATGAAAGGTAAATACCGAAGCCTGAAATTTGCAAATAAATACTAGGTCGATCCGCATACACACCCGTACGTGATCCAACCCATGTCCTTGCAGACCAACAGACCAGTATTTTGAAATCCTATGCATATTCGCCTGATTTCGGTGTTTCCAATGATAGTGTACAAAGAATTTCCCAATCGATTGGTTTTCTATTCATCAGGACCAATGTTTTGGTTTCAGCGGAATAAAATACTCATGCAAAGTTACCACCCCGCTTACAGGTGCGTAAGGGGTGGATGCAAATGTAAATTCAAATATGTGCAAATATTATCGAACGAAACTGGACCAAAGTCGAAAATGCACCCTCAAACTATTGATTCGAGTCCTCGATAAACATTAAAAACTTGGAATTATTTGAATATGTGCATACGTGAAACTCGGGGCGCATTTGTTGTATTCGAATAATAAAGACCCTCGTGTTCGGCACTATTAAGTTTGTTCAAGTGAAAAATTTATTGTTATTCACAGGAAGGGATGATGGCTGGTACTATTCGGCCAAATGGGCGGCACAGGCTTTATCGAAATAGGTCAGGGCTTAATGTGAATTCCTCACTGTTAGAAGTTCCCAGTTAAATAGGGTCAAAAGTTTGTTTGCAGCTCGTAACTGGACAAGCTTTAATTTTACCAAAAAACAAGCATATGGACTGTGATAGAAAGGAGAAAAAATATCATGCCTATGAAGTAATCACTCTCGTGTTTAATACCTCCGTATTAGCAGATTTTCCATTTGAGAGCATTTTGGAATCCACTTTTCGTTTAACGATGTTAGTCCCAACTTATCAATGCCAGAAAAATACACTCCTTACATATAATAGTTCTCTTCAGCCTCCTCAATACGAACACATCTCACAATAAAACCACCCCTTATTACTATTCTCTTCCCCGTAGAACCATTGGCAAATATTACGTGGCGGGGTTGACAAAGCATTAGCCTCTCCTTTTCCCCATTCATTGCATTCGCAACCGCTCCTTTTTGGACCCTCTGCCTCTCTCAACCTGCGCCTCCACCCATTCCAGTTCTGCTGGCACGCAAGCATTTCCGCAGTTAGACTTTCTGGTGCTACTGACTAGTCAAATATCTGTTTCAGATTCTTCCTTTACTTTGAGAATGATGACATGGCTCCGGGTCCTCTATGACACTGTCACAGTAGAGAGGGGAGGGCAGTAAGGTGAGCTGAAATCTGCCATCTCACCATCGCGTCTCGGCATCTCTGATACTGAAAACCAACCTATTGGTCCATCCATAGATGTACATCATCTTATCATCCAAAGTGTCGATCGGTATCATTCTAGCTGACGCGTGGGCCGCTTCATTTGAAATGTTTCTAAAGTAATACCACACTCTCCTCTTATAAACCGAAACCAATCCTTTCAACACTGTCTGTGGTATGCCCAAAAAGGCACTGCGTAGAGTAGTAAAGAGGTCACCTCTCCAACTATAGGCAGTCTACGAGTACATTGCGGGCATCCAACGTTTCCCATCATCCTCGCCAGGGCCATGCAAGCATGTTGCAAATACTACTTGAAGTTCATGACTTACCGTCACTCCAAGGTATTACTGATGGATTTGCAGTAACGATCTGCATCTTGCATCCATCCACTATCAGTGATTGTTTCAGATGAATAGTACTCGACATTCTCAAGATATTTTGCACTATCGTGGTCTTACCAGCAATTGGCACGTTGAGGATATCGTTATGCATGGTGCTCTCCAGTAGTGATTTTAGTACAGAGCCTTGTGTATTGTCTGTTGCGTAACAGAGCCTTCTTCCTATTAGATAGATATCAACAAGCACTGTCAAGTAACTAGGCATACCAATAGTTGCCTGTATGGAAGTCAAATTAACGGTCTGATAAGCCATCAAGACTCTGCAGTCGAGTGCAATATGTAATAAATTATTAGGACTAGTAATTTCCCACAATATCTAATAGACGTATTGGTCCGTGCGAGGATGGTCCACCAGGATATTTACCAGCTTTAATTAATAAAACTACTTTAGACGTTTCAATACCTGAGGAAATTACATCCCCCCAAACTAAGCATGGGTCAACTTCACAAATATCTCCAGCCTCAACTTAAGGACCAACCTAAGGGTTTTGTTTGGATTGCCATCAAAACCCGGGACTTATCAGCAAGATTACTGCAAATATCTGCTGCCCTCCTGAGGAAATAAACCCTGAATAACTTTTGGGAGGAAATGTCACCCTTAGATTCCTCGTTACAACCCTGTAGGTACTTTGCCATGGGTCTATAAACACCTCTCAGCAGAGTTGTTTAAATCACGTCTCTTGCTTCGCTGTATAGCTAACTGAAGGTTTTATCCGAACCTTTCTGTAGACATGTTGCATTACTTTTTAGCCAGTACTACCCATTACTCTTTAGGTCGCTCCTCTTGACCTATGTTCTCCGACTGAAAATGAGACAGTTCACTCCTCTCTGCTGGGGAAACGTTTCGGCATCGAGGATTTATATGGCGTGCCGACAAACGCCTCCTCAAATTACATAAAGAATGCAACGAGGCTAGAGATATAATAGCAACAACGAATTCACCGACACAAAATATTGCGAAGTGGCTCTTGGAAGCATTCAAAAGGTTAGGCCTTAAAATAGAAAAACCGACAGTGGGAAACAGCAAGGAAGTAATTGCCAGACTCAACGAGGTCGGGGGAATACAAAGTAAAAAAAATCCTAATATCCTTCGTCGTAAAAACGCTGTTCCCAAGCGTACCGATGAAGGAAGCCCTATACTTGTTCGAAGAATGGATCACGACACACGAAAACTGATCCGAATGGAGGAAGAAGGCAAAACTGTATAAGAAACTGGCCTTCACATGCATGGGTGAACTTTATTTCACATTCAGGAATAAATTTTATGAAACAACCTCCGGGACAGCAATGAGCAACCCCTCTTACTCGCTGGTGTGCGAGAACCTGGGGAATGAACTCGAGGAGGCTGGAACAATCCTCGAGAAACTCAACCGGGCACACAGGACCAGAGACAACGAACATCCTGGAAACAGCCAAGGAAAGTGTATAAAACAGGAACCTCATTGAAAACCGGATCAAAACAAAACTACGCCAGGCCTGAAGACCTTCAACACTCCTCCACGGCGCGAACATAGAACCTACGCAATGGATAACATTAGCTTACTCGGGTTGGACGTAGAACATCAAAAGGCGGTTAAACAAACGTGGATTCTGAGTCATCTCGACCAGCACGATACCTGCTCAGGACCCGGCTACAACCAGTCAAGGACAAAAAACAGTGTACGGAAAAAGCCGCATTTGTAAGATTTCATGCCCAGACTGCGACCAAATTTATGCAGGACAAATAAAACGCCTAGTCCGTATCAGGGTGTTAGAACACTTAAAGGAGGCCGACTGCGCTAAAATTAAGAATAACCTACACATAAAGTCCGCGGTGGTTGGACAACGCCAAATATTGACGGAAGTGAACGACGTTAGAAAACTGGACTACTACGAGAGCCTCCACATCTCGAAAATTCCACCCAAAAAAAAGGCTAAACACGGACATAGGCAACACTTTTTCCACCTTGGTGGAACTTTTTTCCCACATTATCTGCTGAGTCCGGAGACTACTCATACAGTACGGATTACGCATCCCAAGCTCAGCTTTTGCACTATCACCGCTCTCCGCGTCCACAAATATACGTGGGCCTCTCCGGACGGGACCACTTTCAACCAAAGTGACAACGTGCTGATTAAACAACGCCACCTTCAGAGGTGGCCTTCATGAACGTCAGAACATATAGGGGGGACTAATATAAACTCGACCCACTATCTCATTGGCATAGTCCTCAGAGCTCGAATTATAACACCACCTACAATCCCCTTTAACAATCAGGTGAGAATGAATACAGAAGCCATTCACAACATAGTCCTCCGTAACCCCTATAACGAGGAAGTGGATGCCGCAATAACCACAGCCAACAGAGATACAGGAGATGACGCATCAACAAATGACTTTCACAATCCCCTGAAGGGCGTTATCATTGACGCAGCTACAAATAAACTTGGCCCCAGTCGCAAGAAAAGTCAGAACGGCTGGTTTGACAATGAGTATTAGCTAGCATCGGAAAGGAACAAGGCTGCATTCCCAAAAACCACAGGCTCTACGCGTTATCACGAACTCCGTCGAGCAGAGAAGCGACATCACAGCCGGAAAAAGGAAGCCTAGGAGAACCAACAGGTCTGCGAATTCGAAAAGTGCAGGGAGCAGCTGCACCAGGCGCGAAAGTTTTACCAGCAAGTCAGCAGGATGAAGCCCTATACACCTCGATGCTCATCCTGCCGAGACAAAGAAGGAAATGTGATTTCCCACAGAATGGGCATATTGGAGCTGATGGAATTACAGCCGAATTACTTAAATATGGAGACGACCAGTTGCACCAAGTGGTTCATCAAGTTGTACTCAAGGTATGGGACAGGGAATCAACGCCTGACGATTGCAACGCGGCATTATCTATCTCATACACAAGAAGGGAGTTATCACACAGTGCAGCAATTATAGAGGTATCACGTTGCTGAGTACCATCTAGAGGATATTCTGCAAGGCCGGATCGCCCCATACTCCCAGAACATCATTAGCCCATACCAAAGAGGCTTTACTTCGGGCAAATCAATAGCAAGTCAGATTTTTTGTGTGCGCCAAACGATGGACAAACTGTTGGAATATGGACACCAGTTCCACCATCTATTCATCGACTTTAGAGCCGCCTATGATAACATAGCCAGGGTAAAACTGTACACGGCCATGAGAGAATTCGGTATCCCGACGAAATTGATAAGACTGACTAGGTTGACCCTGACCAATATGCGAGGCCAGATAAAAGCAGCAGGATCACTCTCAAGACCATTCAACATCAACAACGGTCTACGACAAGGGGATACCTTATCTTGGGTCCTCTTTAACCTGGCCCTGGATAAAGTAATTCGCGATACCGATGAAAATGACACCAGCCTCTTCAAGTTCACCCAACTACTGACCTATGTTGACGATAATGACATCATGGGAAAAACAAGCCGAAATATACAGTCTACCTTCATCCAGATCGGGCAGGCGGCGCGAGCTTTTCGGCTGCACATTAATGAAGGCAAGACGAAGTACATGGTGGCAACGTCAGCGCCAAAAACCAAAGAACGAACAACATCGAATGGCGCTGGTCAAATGAAATCAATGAACATAGGAGACTGTAACTTTGAGACCGTTGAAAATTTCTCCTATCTAGGGTTGAAAATTATCATACAACCGATAACAGCTATGACGATGAAATCCGTGCACGGTTGTTGTCTGCCAACAGAGCCTATTTCATCTACAAAAACTGTTTCGCTAGAAACGTCTCACCATAGGGTCAAAGCTCTTACTGTACGACACAATGATCTTGCCAATCCTCATGTATCCCTCGGAGACTTGGATTCTTAGCAAGAAGAATTGCGAACTCTTGGCCGCGTTCGAGAGAGGAATCCTCCGAAGAATTTTTGGCCCCCTATATGAGGATGGGCGATTCCGTAGCCTACATAATGACGAAATCTATGAGCGATACCATGACCGTCAGGTTGTGGATAAAATCCGGCCCAATAGGTTACAGTGGGCGGGTCACTTGATCCGTATGGATGAGGATGATCCAGCCCGGAAAGTCTATAAAGGTAATATCCACAGTAGAAACAGAAGACGAGGCAGACCCTGCCTAAGATGCAGCGATCTGGGATATCTGGAGTTCCTTATTAAGGCATTCCTAGACCGGATACCGGTTGTTGCGCCGTTGATGATGATGCATTGGGAGAATGTCTGCGTACTCCCTATTTTCGGAAAGATAATTACTAAAATAATCCTGGAGCGCTTCAAAACACATCTAGAATGCTTCATCGACAGAGAGCAGGCTGGTTTCCGCTCCGGATCTTCCTGCATTGACTACATCAACAGCCTGTAGGCATCATTTTGGAACAGTTGGCAGAATTCAGATCTTCGCTGCACCTACTCTTCATAAATTTCGAGAAAGCGTTCGATAGCGAGAAGAGACTGTCTGTATCTGGAGTGCGCTGCATACGTGGGGCATTCCGGAGAAACTAATAGCTATCACCAGAGAGACATATGTCACGTGCTGCACTAAAGTAAATACTCGGAGGATTTTGAGGTCCAAAGCGGAGTCCACTGGGGTTGTATCCTGCCACCGATATTATTTCTTCCTGTTATCGGTGGCGTGCTCCACCACATCTGTCCTCAAACACCTCGAATAAGCTTATGATATCTGTTTGCTCTTCCATCGGGTCATGGACTCTGGTCAAATGGCTCTGGATTTGGAAAGAGAGGCAAGTTGAATTGGACTAAAAATAAAGACCAAGAAAACCAAAGTTCTCAGTCTGACGAGTGATCACGCTCTCCCTATCTGCATCAATTGCCAGAGCATGGAAGGCGTCAATCAATTTGTATATCTTGGAAGCGTGGTTTCTGCGGGCGGTGTACCGAACTGGATTTTGCCCGACCCATTAGCAGGGCTAGATCTGTTTTCGCTGCCTTTCCTAAAATCGTAACTGGCTACGCCATGCAGTGGAAGATAGCCGACAAGTAAGACGTCTCAAGGGCACTTAGCGCAGAGCAGTAAAGGTTGAATGCGAGCGTCTCGGGAAGTTGTAGTGGGAGCTGAATGGCATTTCAGGTAATCGCGGACAATGGCGTGTAGGGTGTGGTGGATGCACTATACCCCACCAAGCGGTGAAGGGCAACCATATGAATCCGTATGATAAAACATTTTCTATTTTCGATTACTGTACAATTGATAAGATGCAAAGATCTGGTCTTATTAGGTAAAAATTATGGTATGTAGTGTATTCGACGATTTCCTTCATTTCTCTTTGTTGAGACAAACCTTTTCGTTCTATGCTTAAATACATCTCTTCAAGAACTCACTGTAAGCTGACCACTAAATAAATCCACCATGTCAACAGTTCTGCTCCTTCCCAGCCTGGCAATTTAATAAAAAATATAGTCATAAGCCAATATGCAGTGTCCTTCGTCGCGCAGTCCGCCAATATGTCCATCCCTAGAACATATGCCTGACGCCGAGGTCTTCGATAATTTCTTGTTCCTCACGAGGGAGTGTTTGCTCGGCAAACGTTTTTGGCAGTATGGCCAGTCGAATGCCCTTGACCGCACTAGCATAGCTAATGGCGGGCTTGCTGATTCACGCCTTCACCCCTGACCCACCCGCTTTTTCTCCCCTCTTATGTTCAGGTTTCTAGTTTTCGGGAGCATTCCCCTCATGCGGGCTAATCTACGGCTCCGGTAAAGATGGCTTAGGTCTGTCCAGAGCCTCTTCTGGTTCCAGGTTTTTCTCCAGATAACGCAGGTACCATTTACCACCTGTGCCACCTATCTCCTTCCGGACGTCTGATATATTGATCTCAGACGTAATTTTGCTTCCGCCTGCTTTTTGAGCAGTGGTTTTTCTTGGTTGTTGTCCTCACAGTATACCAATGTTGACCTTGGATCTACTGCTTTAAGTTCCAACTTCTCCCTCCTTGGGTGTAATTACCTGGCTCTCAGTATTTCGAGGGTGTGCCCCCGCCTGGCTGACCAGTTTTGTGCAGTAGGTGTACTCATTCGATTCCTACGGGTATGGGGGTTAGAACGTTCGCCGTGTCATAGCCCACCATAGCACGGTAAGATCTAACTTAATCCTTGACGTGACTAGGTATTAGTGAGGCTTTAGTTAGTTAGTTTAATTAACTGGGGGGAGCCGCAGCTCCGAGCACTCAGACCATTGTAAGGCCCATTGTACTATCCCCGTAAGTTGCCTATTCAATGGCTTCCCGCCTACGGTGTTCGCAGGCTTTAGCGAATCTTAGAACATTCTCCAGAGGCAGACAGTGTGCAGATTCTTCATTGAAGAAAATCTTGCCAAGGTGTCTTCGTCTGAGATCTGAGGATGTCGGGCAGCTGCATAAAAAGTGCAGAGCCGTCTCCTCCTCCTCCTCACATTGGCTGCACACAGCCGAAACCACTAGCCCAATCTTTTCGATATGGTAGTTTAAGGGGCAGTGTCCCGTCAAAAACCCTACTAGGGTTTTCATGTCCCACTTCTTAAGGGACAACAAAAATGCCGCTCATTAGTGAGGCTTTGTTCGAATACAGTCAATTATCCCCGACTGCAAACTATTCAATGGGCACGGTTCGCATAACACCCTGGATTGGGGAAGGTATTTTTCCACTTTCCAGTCCAGAAGCTTTGTTAATAGTAGGGTCACCTCGTACAGGGTGTGGTTATCACCATTCCCTAACGGTCTTGGTAGACGAAGAGCTTGGCCCTTGGAAAGCCACACATCACCCTAGAAGAGAGACAGCTCACTCTCAGAAAGAGATAGGTTAGCCCAGGGAGCTATATTCCACGTCAGTCTATCCTGCAATGCACTGCTTGACCCCCAGCGGGGTTCAAGACGGATGCCTTTCTTAGGAATCTTAACGATCGTCCAGTCTAGTCCATCTTCCACCAATTTGAAAAGATATCCGATTCACAGGATGTACAAATCCTTTCACCATTTCAGCTGCTCACTTGCCCGTGTCAACGGGACACTTATTGGAACTGAATTAATTTTGAGCGGACCTTCACCGTCAATATGGTGACTTTTCTTAGGTTCTTGGAATCCCCCTGTGCTCTTAGCTGAATTGGGCCGAACAGGATATATCTATTTGTCAACTTCGTAAGACATTACGTAGTTTAACGTATAAGAAACCTGCAGGATAAAATACATTCGATTATGGTGCGCTCGAAAATCAGCCCCTATGAAGCATTAAAAGTTATGGAACGTGGCACATTCAAAGATTTTCTGATTTTCTGATGGTGCCATGGGTTTTCCCTTGTATACAATTTTAAAATATCATGTCTGGTTTGCTGAACATCTTAATAATACATACTTTCTTCAAAAACTCACTGTAAACTAACCATTGCCAAACCATAAAAACGTTTTGTCTATCTTCGCCGTTATGGTTTAATAAATGCGGAGGAGTTACGTGGAAGCAACTGAAAACCTAGAAAATTACAAACGGTCAACATGATGATTCCGGAAAACAGCCAAAACGCCGAGTGTGTCCAATGGTCGGCATCTTGAGGAGGAACTATGGCAATAAGACTGGAACTAATAGCGTAGAAACCAGTGCGTTCTAAAGAATGACCAGGCCCGGCCGGACGAGAGCTATCTTCTCCATCACCGATACCAACTCTGGCAAAGAAGATACATATTTTCACTGAAAATGGTTCATAAGCATCGTTTCACGCTTGCTCGCTATCTTCTAATCTTTTTCGTGCGACAGAAATAATTAGTGCTAGCTTGGTTTCCTGAAAAAAAGATAGTCGGGCTGATTCCAAAGAACCAGAAATTAGACGGTTTAATTCCCATGACTTAGAACTGTACTTGGGAATTGTGGAATGGTACTCTCATGATGATGATCCGCGCTAAAGATGATCATGATCCAGTGTGTGTTCTATTGTGGCGATGAAATAGGTCTTTTTCGTGATCAATTCACTTAGCGACGGTATAATGTGGCTTCAAAACAGGAAACTTTACTACGAATTAACTGCTGTAGACAATGCCAACTTTGCGGTTTATGTGCTTATTCTTGATTGGATATATGAGCATGTACGTCTGGTTGGCTCGTTTTTAACGACAATGGCTGTGGAAGAGCTTAATCATGCTAACTACAGCAATAAACCCAAGAAGAGGTACCATTTCTCAGTTGGGTATTTAGTCACGCGCACTGGGGGATCTAATCACATAATTACGAGACTTGCTAAAATCCTGAATAACTCAGCAATTGGCAAATCATCGTTCGTAGTAACAATTCCCTCCTGAGTAAACAATCTACAAACACCAGAAAAAAACTCTGTTCCCAACAGAATAAATCACTTTAAAAGTTCCGCTCATTCCCTATTCGATGCCATTACATATTTCACTAAAAAGTCCTGGAGTGGAGCTCTCCAGGATAACATGGCTGTAAATCAATCTAACTTGCCATACATTTGCATGTGTGTTTTATTAAATCTGCTCAATATTTTTTTCCGGTCATTTATTGCGCTCGGCTATGCCTGTACCGACGGAAGCTATCATCCAGTCATTCGTCCATCCATTGAGAATCGAAATCTTCTGTAATATTCATAAATCAGATGGACTCGGTTCAGTGGAGTTCAATGAATGTTGTTAACCAACTGAATTGACTAGTTTTTTTCATCCCTTGACAACCGGAATCGGAAATGCTGGAAAAGTTGAATGTGGTGCAATCCGGGTGTATATGTGTATATCTTTAGTATATTTCAGTCGCCTTTGATGGTATTATATTAAAAGCCACTCCTCAACTTCTCACTGCCAGATTAGGGTGTTGGGGACAAAGCCTTGAACAGCACTATATACGGATTTGGCTTCTCATCATAATCTCATAGCGATGGCGTGACATTTAGGCTGACTTAACTATGACAAAGGATGTCAAATCTTTCAGGAAATCCGCGTGCTGGGACCCAAGAATAAACCTTGAATATCTTGAACTTCTGGCCGGACAGTATTTCCGCTCACCCCCCTCTTCCGGATGTCCTTAGATATCTCACAGTTTCTCAACCCTTCTCTGAAGAAAAGCTAACTGCTGCCTTACTTAGGCACAAACGTGTCTCTGCCCCTGGGCCTGACAATATTACTTACCAGTATATATACTGGTTGGCGCTGGAAACTTTCTCTGCCTTGCTGCAGGGTCTGAACCTGATCTCTTTCAAGTTAAGTCCGCCGGAGGGCTGGTCTATTGCCTTGAACTTTTGACTAGCTACCGACCAATTGCTCTCTGCAGATCCATACGGATTAAGTGACCCGTCCACCGTAACCTATTGAGCCGGATTTTATCCACAACCGGACGGTCATGGTATCGCTCATAGATTTCGTCATTGTGTAGGCTACGGAATCGTCCATCCTCATGTAGGGGGCCAAAAATTCTTCGGAGGATTCTTCTCTCGAACGCGGCCAAGAGTTCGCAATTTTTCTTGCTAAGGACCCAAGTTTCCGAGGAATACATGAGGACTGGCAAGATCATTGTCTTGTACAGTAAGAGCTTTGACCCTAAGGTGAGACGTTTCGAGCGGAATAGTCTTTGTAAGCTGAAATAGGCTCTGTTGGCTGACAACAACCGTGCGCGGATTTGATCATCGTAGTTGTTATCGGTTGTGATTTTCGACCCTAGATAGGAGAAATTGTCAACAGTCTCAAAGTTGTATTCTCCTATCCTTCTAGATCTAGATTCGCCTGCATCAATGATGTCTTATTGCACATTTTGATCGCTAAAAGCAAGGGTCAGCAGACATTGGTTGTAGCGTTGGATGTGAAGAACGCCAATGAGGAGGTTGATCTGGCGACCCTAGGTGGCACAATGTCAAATTTCCTTTTTCCTGCTGAAATTGTTTTATGGGTGCCGAGGATAATGTCCAATCGACGCTTTGACCAGGACCACCCCCTTACACCAGGTCTTTTCTTTGGCCAAAGAGCCACCACTCCGTTTGAGAAGGCCTCTTCTGGCAGCCAAGGAACTTCTTAAATTAAAGGAAAGGAATCCTAAAACTTACCAATTGGTAATGGAAAACTCAGATGCTGACAATGGTCTGCCCTCGATCTTTCCGAAGCTTGGTGATATTGTAATACTCAGCGTTACTCCCACAAACCAACACAAGCTTCAGGTTATCCTGTTGTATGGATGGCGCCGGGAAAGTCCATCTGGCCACTGCGTATGGTAGGTACTGTGCAGGGCCATAAATTAGGGGTTTTTCTGCTCCTTGCGAGGGACGATGCTTTCATGAGGAATGGATCTGCCTGGGATATAGTTGGCCCTGAAGGGACGCATATCTCAACTTGTTATCATTGCAGACTCTCTCCATACCTGTAAATTCCTCAAACAACTTGTGCTACCGCGTCACCTAGTGGGTAAAATACATGTCCTGGCTTCTGACCCCACTGAAAATTCTATGGTGTCTGATTCATGCGGAGTACCCACTAAAAAAACTCGCCCATGTTGAAGCTTATAAGACCCTGGGGTCTTGTCTTGGAAGGTTAGGAAAATCAATGAACATATAATTTTTTGTAGTAAGGATTATGATCGGTTTCGGGTTAAGTGTAGATGGTATAAAAGCTAATCAGCCCTCTCTTTTTTCTGGATCAACCTATCCCTACCCCTCGGCGCTCCAACGGTTCACTATGGTTAATAAGGTCGTGAAGAAGTATTCGACCAAAAGCGTATCAGCTGCCCTTTTGACTACCGACTAGTCTCTACGTGTTCGTGCGTCAAGTTTCAACAGGCTTCTGGTTCTGGGCTGGCACCCGTTTGGATAAAGCCACAGACAGTTGGATTATAATCTAAGACTTCAATGACTAACATTTGTCAAGCCTGTTCGGGTAGGCTCTGACACTAAAGAATTTTTAAGTTTGTTGGCTTGATAACCAAGAGGTGAACTTAATGTATACCTGTTTGGCCTTTTTTGGCCAACAACGATAGCGTGTTGCTGGCAACATAGGCTAAGTGCCTGCCATTAGTCTTGTTGGTTCACTTCGTGGAGGGTATCAGGTCCCTATTTTGGACTGTTAGCCTGCCGGATCCCAGGGGATAAACAAACATTAACAACGATAACCGGAAGTAAGAAGACAGCACCTAATACACCTCCAGTATTGTAGTAGTAAGATATAACGAATGGAAATATGGTAATTGCAGAATTAATGAAAGTGTAAGCCACTGCAAAAGTTAAACGTTCTTCCCAATGTAAAAAGTTTATGAAATGACTCGTGGGCTTCTAACTTCGACGTAGTCGTCGAGCATTCACAGCCCATAGCAAGCTTAGATCTTCAGGAGATCTTTTCTCTTACCATCACCATCCACCGCTCGCATCTCCCTATTTCGAGATCCAAACAGTGACGTGCTAGCTTCGTCAATAGAATCTACCCAGCGCTCACGGGGGTTTTATACCAGTCTTCACTCTTCTGTTCTCCCTTGAAATATCCTTTTAGATATTCGCATGCCGTCTATATGTTGAACGTGGCCATCCCATTGCAACTTCCGAAATTTGATTAATTTGCATGCCTCAAGGTCGTCCAATATTTGCTAGAACTCATGGTTGTGTCTGATTCGCCATTGGTCGTGCTCTAATTTGGCTCCTATCATTCGCCTCAGGACATTCCTCTCGAAGGTATTGCCCAGTTTTCGGAAGATTGAGTTACGGTCCATGTTTCACTTACCTAGCGTAGCACAGGTCCTATTATCTATCGCCTTGTGTATTCGGAGTTGTGCTTTGCTGTGTATGCAGCTAGTTTCTAAAATCAACAGGACTGAGTAGAAAACATTGTTTTCCGGCTCTCTAATACCCAATTGATAGGCTTCTGTGTTACGATTCAGAAGAAGTGCCTAAATCATACCAAAGGGCATGTGGAGTTCCACGGGGTTCCGCCCTGGGACCACTCTTGTGGATAATTATGTAGAACGGACTACTGACTTCCTTTCCGGCATGGCCACCACCGGCTCGGCGGACGACATTGGGTTGCCCGTTGTAGCACGATCAATCTCCTTGCTCCCTGCTTGCTCATGATTAGCACGAGATAATTGAGGATCCCATCGTCATGACGATGTGTTAGGAATGGAATAAGGAGCTCGCGTTCACCGGCATACGCTTTCGACTAAGTCTAATACTGGTTGTCCGCGTAACGGAGGACACGGCGGACTGCCTTAGGACTATAATCCCTGAACGGCTAGGATGGAAGGGAACGTTAGTGTAGACATGTGCTGGGGATGATACGCCAAGGACACACATGGTGGCGGTTTACCTTTCCCAAGCCGCAGGGATTAAGACGGAAAAGCTTTTACTCTTTCTCATCACTAAAAACATGGATCTCCACACACGCTTATGGAGAGTTTTTAGAAGCAAGGAGGAGCGGACAGGGGATTAGGGTAGACAACCAATCCCTGCAGGCAATCAAACATCATAACTGTCTCATCAATTGCATATTGAGTAGCATTTCTGTGCACATGCACAGGGAAAAACCAAGAAAGACACTTTGGAGGACACATTAGGTGGTAAGCCAACCGGGCTCCCCGAAGGAATCGCGGAAACCATAGAGGCTGCAAGAGCAAGACCGAGCAGGAAGTGGTCCTTTTGCCCACAGAAAAGGAGAAGCAGGACAACCTTGATCTAGAGCTATTTAGAGTTCTAGTCGGACAGCGAAATGCAAGAAAGTGCCATGTCGGACGAGGAGGGCAATTTTACGACATTTGAGAAGAGCTCCAAGTACTAAATGTGAAGATAGCCAGCACTGAAATAGCCCAGACACACCTTCGTCATGTTAAAGCTGGATCTACAGTAATTGCAAGGGCATGTTCCAAGGATAACATTGAAATAGCTCTTGCTCAATAAACCTGGATGAAGAGAAGGCAGATCCAAGGTTTCCAAGTAGGAAGCAGACAGGTAATTTGGAATTATTCTTATGAAAACCAACAGATTGCACCATTCTCAAAAGAAACTTGAAATACATGGAGACTTCGTGGCCGTCCCAGTTTCACTGAAAACCGTCGGAAGCACTCGAAAGGCTGTCGTAAAATCCGGATACTTCTGAGGAGGCGATACCCGGACCCTACCAGAATTAATCGTTAAACTAGCGTAGCTCTGCGGGAGGAAAGCGCTACCACTTCTCCTCAGCTGTGATAGCAACACTCACCATGACCTCCAGGAAAGCAGCGACATTAATCGAAGAGGTAGGTACCTTCTGGAATGGAATAATCCGATTTGACATTGAGGACAACTCTAAAGTAAATAAAATGATAAAGAATTCCTGGAGAACAGAGTGGAAACAGACTATGCAAGGTATCGGAGTAATAACATGGCTAATCAAAGGGTGAGCAGCGACATCAGGAGCGGAATTGAGCTAGAAACAATTGTGGGAGGTTCAGCAGAATGGTCATCAAGGGACTGACACCCCAATAACGGAAAGGGGAAAAAAGTGAATTTGAAACTAGAGGGGTACGGGGGAACTGACACCTCCGTGCTCGTGCCGACGGGAAAGCAACGTCTGTTTTGTAAGGGGGCGTGGTAATGCGCTATGGATAGACGACGCCGGAATCGCCCAGCGAGCGTAGTTTTTTGACTTGAAATTTCTTCCAGTGGTGCATTTATTTGCTTTAAGTCTAAATTTACGGTGACACCAGCAAATTGTCAGGCCCTCTTAGGGCTCCGGGGCGCGGCTGCTCGAACGCCCAATTGGGGAAGCAGGCGTCGACTTTGACTGTAATCAAGATCTACTTCCCGAACGCAAAGTACTCATGATAGTCGGCGTATGAGCGATTCCTTTTACCGGGCGTAGTAACAGTCCTCTAAAACGTCCGCGATCAGCCGGATAGTCTCCTCGTCAAGAACGATGAGCGGGTTAAAGCACGTGGCGTCAGTTGTCACGCTCGCAAGCGTGAATTGCACTTCCAATTGGCGGAACAACGCCGCCCGATTGGACCACCTAGAGGGGGACACCCTAGTTACTGCTGCTACCACCGAGGGGCATAAATGTAGGCGGGTGTCTGGTTGGGAGGCAATTGCGACATTTTCTGGACTACCGGTTGGGAACTTTATTGTGCAGGCTGTGATGATTGACTCCCTTGCTACTGTTGTTGTCGTAAAATCCTCACTAATAATTGTTTGTTGTTGGGGACCTTGCAATTGGTTCACTGCTGCTGTAGCGACTATTGTTGCTGAACCTGTTTCTCTTGCTGCTGCTAAAGCTGCTGTTGTTGAATCTGCTCATTGACATTTTGTTGCTATTTACTAAATGCTAACAAGTGTTGTTGAATCCACCGAGATCCCTCCCCTTGTTTCCAGGGTACACCCTGCTGTATCTACACCTGTTGCTCTATGAGAGTTCGTTGACTTCGCTGTATTTGTTGACCCAATTTGTGGTTGCAGAAAAGTGGCCGATGTCGAACTTCGTGTTGAATTGGGTTTTGCACGCGTTTTGACTTCCTTCTCTGCACGGAGTCAATCCTAGTTGTAGGTAACAAAAATGTGCGCCCAAATTGCCGTAGCCACCGAATTAAGCAGGGAATTCCTTTTGCAAAAAAAAAAAATCGTGGTATAGAAAATCGTGGCAGCAGAAGTTGATACTACCTCAAGAACGGTGCAAACGTCGGAGTTCTCCTCGGTGTTCTTGGCGGAACGACGCTCGATCTTCCCCTTGATTTCGGAGAATTTACAGGCAATGTCGGCGGTGTGACAATCCAACACTTGGTTGTAGTCGTTGGAGATTTGACTCGGGATGGTTGAGCACTGTCTTAGTGACGAACAAAGCAAAAATACTGGAAACTATAAAATGCAACTAAGATTATTGAACACTGGTTATACATGCCGAACGCTTTTACAACCCGTCTTGTCTCCTTCGAGGCTGCGGCTAGAAGGAAGGTACCGCCCCGCCCGAGCCTCGTGATAGGTTGCCAGATGTGGTTCAGCACATTCACTTGCGCCTCCGCTACGTCCCCAAGTGCATCTATTCAGGCAGTTATTTGATTGTACTGCTCATAGCCTTTTGTGAATTTAAGGGTGAATCCTATCGACAAAGAGGGTGCATATAAAGAAAAATATTCCAAAATGCCTTCCATTTAATTTAAAGAAGCAACAGAAGCAACAGCTGCAAATGAAGTATAAGATCTTCCCTCCTTTTGGTCTTTTTAGTTATAGAACAACGAGCCCAACACTCCAGTGGTTTTCAGGTGTGAAATTACCTTACCCTTCAACATGAGTGCTTGTGACCTCGCCTATTATAAATTGACTTGGTAAAGAGAATCGAATCAGGTCCCACTATTGTGAAGGCAATTCCTAGGCAAACCAATCTGTCAGCAGTTTTTTTACCAACGATGCTTGAGCGCCTTTGGAATGTTTCCTTTAGTCATGCCAGTTTCAGTAGGACCTGGTGACAGTTGATTCGCAATAGCATCCAGTGAAAGGTTATACCAGCGACGAAAATTATTGTGTAAAGTATTTAAAATAAAGAAACATAGAAGGACTTTCACTTGGGTGCTTTCCCAATTTCTGCCTTTGAACAAGAAGCTGGATCACTCCATATATCTTCAGCTCACTATTTTGAATTAGTCAAGCTTTTATTTTCTCTGTTAAACCAATATACGTCCATTCACTCATGTCCACAAAACTTCTTTTGATTTCTTGCCGTCCTTCCTATCCAATAATTTTCTAATATTTAAACAATTACATAATTACCAGTCACGGCCAGAAACACGACCGATGAAAAGGAATTCCCCCAAAACTCATCAATCTTCTCGGACATGGTCAACAAATATGTTCAGACAGTGAACAAAACGCCACTTAATAAAAACCATTACATTTCAAATATTGAACAAATTCGTTAGGGTTACAAACGAACCGTTACTTAGTTGGTTCTGAAGATTTGTGTTCTCGAAAAGTCGTGACGTTGGAGAAAACACGACAAAAATCGACCATCTTCAATTCGAGTGTATCTGCACGTAGTATCTTTTTCCAGTTGAAAATCTAAAATTTGCCACGGTGTAGCGCTAATGACTCTCCCTCGCGGGATCTCCGAAAATAGGAGAACGACATGGTGTCGAAAAAGTAGAACCAGAAAGCGTAGGTACCGCATCACAAGTGTTCCGTATGTACCAAGCAATCTGGTGTCGTTGTTCCAATTTCTTTCTAAAATTTTTTTGTTCCCCCAACAAAACAATAATAAATTTTTTGATCAAATCAATCGATTAGAACCGTAATTTCTCTAATTTCGCACCAGAGAGAGGTTAAGGAAGTTCGCCCACGATCACTCAATTCTTGGAGGTGAACTTCATTACTCGACGCGGGAAATGAAAGTCATCAAAATCGAGCACGCACAGACTCCATGTGAGCCAGTGAGCGGCTCCAAAATCATCCGGATCATGTTAATCGCTCAAACAATCTATGATTGGGATGTTTAGATCCATAATAGTATCTGCCCAATAGGAAAGGTTGATGGTCTTTCTGAAGTCGAGGGTCTCGTGCACTTGAAAGATACATGACACTTGGAGAAAAGATACAGCGAATTTCGGTAAAAGTGCTAGAAATCTCTGGGGTTCGAACCAAGAATCTGTAGAGAACCAGTGGATTGATGTCCGAATGTTTCCTTCTGGACATCCGAATTTTTGTTTAAAACCACACACGAAAGATAGATACCGCAACCAGTAGACCGGTGAATTTCAATCTGGGCTGATCACTTGCTGCGATCTAAGAAATTTAATTCTAGCCTTTGTTGCCTGCAGAAGTAGATGAGCAGAGGGCATGGTCCGCACTTGTACCCATACCTCGGCTTGCTTCCTATAAATAGATTTACCAGATATCTTCCAGCAGTTCTGAGCCACCTAATCCATTCCAGTGAATATCCGTTCGATCGCATCTAATGACCAGCAGTGCAGCAATTCCGAACATCTGGGCAGAGGAACAACTATCTCGTGCCCATTTAACCATGACAAACAAAGGCAAAAAACCCAAGTCAACCAAAAGACACTCCGAGGAATTCCATAACCAAAGTAATTTCAAATTCATCGCGATCATCTTGGCGATTGTGAAAAAATAATAATTACAGAGTGAGCCAGGGAACACGGTTGGCTGGATACCTGGTTGCACCATGGAGTGAAGATCAGCATAAATAATAACGCTGTTCCCGTAATCAAAGTGTAACAGTAAAATCAAGTCGTCCCAGGAACAAGGTCGGCTTAAAGATCACATCATTCTTGGGCCTAATCAAAGTGGAAAGAAGATATTTGCTGGAAAAGATATTGCGAAAACGAGCAGAGGAGCTAGCTGAACTTGGGAGAATTAAAAGATCATCCGGTTTTCGATATGATCTTCATTACACAATGGAATGGGGAAGTAGGCAAATGAAATGGTATTTGCCGTAAAATTATGGGAAAAGTTGCAGAACAGTATGTGCAATGAAAGAAGCCATGGAGAGAGCACTGGTGAATACTAGAATCGAGGTGTCCCTAACCGTGTTCAGGCAGAAAAGATACAAATCACTTATAGGAATAGCATAAACGATCCTTCCTTAGGGAGAGCAGCTTACCCCCACTTGATGGGGCTGATCCTTAGTGCAGACCGATTTTGGTTACTCTCAGCGACAGCAAAGCTTCGTCGACGTGTTTGACAAACAACACCCCAATAGACGACCAATCATCCCCACCCATCACCCAAAAGCGGAAAACTTCCATAAGAGTGGAATGATCGGCTAAAGCTCACCCTGACTCCAGTGAAGATATTGAGAAAAAACCACATCCCAAAAACCTGGCCACAATCGAGGAAAATTGTAAATTTCCACGACCCCTGGGTCGCAAAAATTGGTAAAAATGCGAAATCATGGAATTTCCTCGCGAGATACCTCGTTCGAACCGGGAGGCGGCCTGGATTCAGGAAATGCAAGAATTTTCCTCTTACGACATCGGGAACGCGAGTTATAGCCGAAAATCGACGCACCGACGGTCTGGCCAAGATCGAGGAAAATTGAAAATTTCCACGACCCCCGGGTCGTAAAGATTGGCAAAAATGCAAAATTGTGGGATTTCTTTGCGAGATACCTCGTTCGAACGGGGAGGCGTCCCGGATTCAGGAAATGCAAAAATTTTCACTTTACAACATCGGGAACGCGAGTTATGGCCGAAAATCGGCGCCCCAAGGGTGTGGCCAATATCGAGGAAAATTGGAAACTTCCACGACCCCCGGGTCGCAAAAATTGGTAAAAATGGAAAATCGTAGGATTTCTTCGCGAAATACCTCGTTCGAACGGGGAGGTGGCCCGAGTTCAGGAAATGCAAGAATTTTCGTTTTACGACATCGGGAACCCGAGTTATGCCCGAAAATCGGCGCCCCAAGGGTGTGGCCAAAATCGTTCCACGACCACGACCCCCGAGTCGTAAAAATTGGCAAAAATGCAAAATCGTGGGATTTCTTCGCGAACGGGGAAGCGGCCCGGATTCAGAAAATGCAAGAATTTTCACTTTACGACATCGGGCATGCGAGTTATGGCCAAAAATCGACGCCCCGAGCGACTCACCAAAATCGAGGAAAATTGGATATTTCCACGACCCCTGGGTCGTGAAAATTGGCAAAAATGCAAAATTGTGGGATTTCTTCGCGAGATATCTCGTTCGAAGGGGGAGGCGGCCCGGATTCAGGAAATGCAAGAATTTTCACTTTAAGACATCGGGAACGCGAGTTATGGCCGAAAATCGACGCGCCGAGACTCTGGCTAAAATCGAGGAAAATTGACAATTTCCACGACCCCTGGGTCGTAAAAATTGCAGGCAAATATGCAAAATGGTCTGAATGTGCTGGACGATACCTCGTTGGAACGACGATGTGTTGCCGATTCGCGGAATGCAATCCAGGGTCAGAGGAGCTGGCCGAAATCGAGGAAACCTGAAGATTTCTATGATGCAAAATCGTCAGCTTGTTGTGGGTAATACCTCCATGGAACGGGAAAGCGCCTCAGATTCAGGAAATGTAAACGTTTTAACGCTTCACTTCGGGCAAGCCGAGATATGACGGAAAAACGTCGGCCGGGGAGCCTGGCCGAAATCGAGGAAAATTGAAAATATCCCCGACCCCCGGGTCGTAAAAATGGGCAAAAATGCTAAATCGTCGGATTGCTGTGAGCGGTACCTCGTTGGAACGGAGAAGCGTTCTAGGTTCATGAAATGTACTCATTTCAACGCTTCTGCTGCTGTTGGTATTTTCTCGCTGTTGTGGGGATGTCCCGTCTCTCCCACCAACGAAGTGGGCTGGATTGCCAAATTGGACCATGTTTTGCTGGAAAGTCCAAGCTTTTTGATGATGTAGGCGAATACAGGCAGCTATCGAAGGAAGATCTCACTTCGGACGATGTCAATACTCCTCTTAGAGACCCTCTCTAGTGCTTCATTGAGTTGGTCATAAAAGTGGCTTCGGCTTTTTATGCGAAATCCTGGTTAATGCGTAGTTCTCTACTGTCGAGATTCTCGCAATCAATTTCCTCCCAAGCCATGAGACCGCACCTTCTGGTTGCCATAAATGTTTGATCAATATCTGATTCAGGTTTACTTCAAGCGGGCTTTCCGGCGTAAAGTAGTAGTTTCTCACCCCGCTTACCCTGGTGCTCAACCCTATCGGCCAAACCAAAACCAAGTGGCCGAGAAGAACCTCCATAGTGGTGGCACCGGGAGACGCTGTAATGACTTTAGTTTGCCGGCCGTGATGCAGTAGGCGAATGCTCCAAAGGCCTAATCAAGGCGATCAGACCCGAGTCTACACGGGGACTCATCTGAAGTGGCAAATCACGAAACCTTACCAGCGGTATACTGGTACCATGGGAACCGGGAAAGCCCCTGGACTCACATACTTCGGGTGAACTCCTGTTGTATGTGAGGACAGCTCGGTTATTTGCGGTTGGCCCCCCTAGTTGGAGTTTCATGGTGGTTGCGGTTGTGCTCAAGCGAGAAGAGACCTTCGAGCCTCGACGTGGTGTTGCGCATCAACGCGGGTGCTGTACTCCATAGTTCGGTAGAGATTTAGGTAATTCTTGCATCCACCAGTATGAATGCTAAGCCATGCACTTGGTATAGACTGGTACCGTTGTTGCTTGTCTCAGCGGGGCTCCGATTGTGGTCACAAAATCAATCCGTGTCTGAAGAGGACCGTAGGATTAAGTCTCACAACAGGTACCTACGTAAAACACCATGGGCTTCACCCCGCTTACTCCTACAATGCCCTGCGGTAATTGTGATGCTAAAACTTTCACTCAACTTCGAGAAAGCGCCCACCTTGAGAGTCTTTGGGGCAGTTAACGAGGAGCGTACGCCCATTTCAAAAACTAATTTTTGACCCATTAGAAACCCAAAAATCTTAATAGATATGTCCCCTCCTTATTCGAGGCATCTTCAAAGTCTCGGCTCTAGAAAGAAAGGTCGAAATTCGAAGTCCTTTTATGCCTTATGCCAGGCAGAGAATATTTTGGGTGATATTAATGATAATAATATAAGATGCACTGAGTTGAATGTGGTTATTTTTAATAAGGCGTGCAGTCTCCTTCCTCCTCCCTCAAAGGATTGGGTGTGATCTTTGGGTACTTCCGGGGGTTTTGTGTGCATATCCACCTACTGACGGACTAGACCAATTGGAGGGCAACCGCCGGAGCAGAGTTTGGTATCCAGTTTTTCTAAAAAAAGGAGGCAGACGGTCTTGTCCAGAGCAGAGACAACTGCCCAGATGGCGCCTCAGCTCCTCCCTGGAAGTATCGTAACTCAATGTGGCTACAAGGCTAGTGGTTCTGTGCCCTAACCATTCTAAATATAGATCTCACGCGTGTTGTTTTTTTTTGTTGTATGAGGACAGGCACCACCTTATAACCCCTTCCAGTTAAGTTTCTCCCTGAACCCTGGACTAGCCCCTGGAGGACACGATGAATACTTCCTAGTCAATATGAAGCGTAAAATATTTTCATTAGCTTCACTTCCCAATTACTTATAATGAACATTTCCGCCAAATTTTAAGGAACGCGTATGTAGGTATGTCAATCATACCAGCTGCGCCAAAGTGGTGCGTCTGAAGAGCTTCGTCCTTAGTGCCTCGGTTTAGTCCACTTTGAACTATTCATGTTCATTTTTAATGTCTTCACCGATACCTATTTTCAGTTTTGGAACTTCAACAATTTACTCTTCCACTGATTACGGTTCTCTCCGGAAATCTCAACAAAATAATGTCCCCAATTTGTGGTGGACCCAGTTCATCATCAATCACTGAACACACGGAATCCGAAAATAATTCAAAACTATTTACTCAAAGATTTCACCTTTAAAATTAACTGAAAATAAATGACTATCTCCTTCGTTCAATCTGTCTTCATTTCCTATGACTCATTCCACCTGGAAAAATCAAGGATACGATTAAATTCCGGTCCTACCACAAATCAATTGACCAGACAAATCACTCGACCTTTAGCAAAAATTTAAAGCCATTCCTATGCTTTTCCGCATGATCTCCTCATCTCCTCCTGCCAAGCTTTGTATACCGTAAATTCCTCAACTCTGTGTGCGGCTCCTTTTCGTCCTTTCCCACTTCTCCCTGAAGACTAAATACGTGAACGATTTCCATCTAGAATTTGCACTCACATGGGAATTTCCAGTTTGAACTGAAAGTTAACTGAAGCCCAGGTCTTTGGTAAGAGTCAAAGATTCCTTTCCGGTTAGTAGATACGAGTACATATTTGGGTGGCAGAGCATCCTTTTCAGGCTTCACTTTTGAGAAATGTACCAAAAAGGAATCTCCCCAGCTGCCCGTAAATACCTTTTCGACTTATTTCCCTACTGGCCCATATCTTTCGCCTCGATCTGCTTCTCCATACTCTTCCTATTCCTTGAACTTGACGATGTTCCTCAAGTCCTGGAGGTATGAAGAAGAAAAAGTCTCTCAGTCGCCTGGAGAGCTTCAGGGCTTGGTATGACTTTATGACCGAAATAAGCAACACCTTAGAAATGTCCTTTTGGGATTGTGTCAAGGAATAATCCAAGCGAAAGAGCCCAAAGAAATTATTTCCGACTTGCTTTTCCGGGAATAACTAAAGGTCGTTGTACAAGCAAATCAGGAGAGACATGGAAGGTGAGACGGTCGAGGAGAATGTGTGACTAGCATAGAAGAGCGGTATCTTGAATGCAAAACCACACATAACCCCGAGAAGTTGACAGGTCAACCCTTATCACACCAAATTATAGTGAAGCTAGAAAGGACTACATTGCGATGTAATTGCAGGAATCCTTTTCTGCGTCGGGCTGATTTGGCAGCTCCGTCGAAGATATTAATCGAAATTTTTATGAGCTCATTGGGGATTAGAAGGTTCAAACGTTCTCAAGCAGGACAGCGTAATTTTCCTTTGCGTTGTGGGATGAATCCTTCTTTTGAAGGACGAAGATGGTAATTCTCGTCAAGGAGATGCCAATGTGCACTTCTTCGACGCAATAGGAATGGATGCTAGCATATCCTGGAGGGATTAAATATATTTTCATCGACAGTTTGGCAACAGGACTCGAGAGGTCCTCATCCTCTGAAACTACATAGTAGACTGACGCTCCATCCAGGATTTCAGCTGAATTTTCAAATCACTATAAGGACTAAACTGAAAGGAATAGTCCAAAAAGAAATGACTCAACTTTCGACTCCATGCATACTTAACAGCACAAGGATCCCCAGAGGCGCTACAAATCCTGCTCTCGCCTATTTTTCTGTTTTCTCCCGATTCTACATAAACAACTTCAATATTTTTAAACGTGACGGACACCAGGACAAAGTGGTTATAAAAAAATTTTATGACATAGTAAAAGTTCCTCCTGCTGTACCCCCTTTCTTAATTTGCAAACCGTATCACTTCCGCACTTTCTTGGTGGCCCCAGCCTGCCAAACTACTGTACCATATTGTGACAACTTTCTATAGTGTGCCACAGCGGCACCTTTTTGGGAGTTTACGAGCGTACAATCTGAGGATGACTTGACCAGAGATTCCAAATAAGGAAGCACCCTTGAACCTCACTATATTGTGCAGATTTTAGTGGAAAGGGCCGCAATATTTTATCATGGAGTTGGAAAATAAGCTAATTTGTTGGGGAGATATTACTATTTATAAAAATTGGATTTTCAGCTCTTTTTGTATAGATTTGAATTTCTGAGATAGTCGCGGCACCGAATCTGGGTGGCATATAAGATGAGAGCCGATGGCTTTAATAGAAAAATGTGTTTTTCGAATCACAAGGAAAGAGAGTCATACACCAATTCGAGGTTACTCTGAGGGGAGAGAAATCAAACACACTCTGAATTCGCTAAGCGTGGTTGGAGGTGAGATTGATTGGCCTTCGGACTACCAACTAAAAACTTCCCTGTCATCAGAAAATTAGCCCGGATTAATTTGAGACAATACTTCTGGCTTGTCCTGCTGCTCTTTCACCTTAAGGAGCCTTGAAGTCAGAGAGTTTTTTCACCGATTGGGAGGTGAAAAGAGGAGCAAGGTAAGTTGGCTGAGTTCAACCTTTTCCGCGAAAATGTGTACGTAATCGCAATCGCAGCGAGCTTTAAGACAGTACGATAGGACTCATAAAGTAACCCGCTCCTGCGCTTATGGAAGGCCAATAATCGTCTGTATTCGCCTTCGAACTGTTGGCCACATCTACCGTCCGATTGGTTGATAGTTCACTCACTATCGAGCAGAGGAGAACGCTACATGCTAGCGAAGGCAGATCGTCCCTGAGGTCTATATCAGCCAGTCTCTTGTTTCACACCTCTTTGGGCATCGGTTTTCCCAATGGAAAATACAAATCGGTTTTTATTTTTTCTTTGACTTTATTTCCTCGCGCGGACGGTCTACTCGAGAGTCTCTTGCCATCCTGACATGTCTAGCCTCGGTCTGTTATCAGACCGTCAATTGTTTCCACGTCCGTTCAATGCGACCACAGAGGCGAATTCGTGGTGGCGTTCAGGTTCGCGTCTCTTATGTGTCGCCAAATCACTCCACCTCCAGCTGAAACCACGCGGGTTCAGCAACGTAAACCATCCGTTCGATCCCGTCGGTGGGGGCCAATGGTCGAATCTGAGACTTTGTGAACGATTTTTCGAAGCAGCCGGTACCACGTCAAAAGCTTTCAGCCTCGACAAGGGCACTCACTTGGGCCGGCTTCGGACGTCCGGCTTGAACGAGTGCCCGCCTCGTTTCAGAACTCTAAAGAGACTCTCGTATGATGGTTGCAGCGGCTTCCGAGGAGCGTCCACCTGAAGAAGGACCTGTGAACATGTCTCCAGGTCCCTGAGGATTTTTGCCTCCGTTGTCCGACACGTGACAAGGCGGAGTTGGTCGCAGCTTCGAAACCGCGTCCCCTGGGTAGACGCAGCATTCCTAGCCCTGCTTTGATGTCCAACACACGGTCGGTGGAGGCACAGATTCTCTTCCTACACCATCTTCACGGGGTTTGCCATGAACTCCTCTCATTGGGATGTACGGAGGTCGAGGAGGACGAAAAGCAAGGACGCTTGCGACGGATCGTCGCAAGCGTCCAGTGTAAACGTTCCAGCATACCATTGGACTGTTGATGGTATGCAGTAGTCTTATAACGTTTAAACCCCAGGAGCTCTCTCAACTCCGCGAAAAGAGTAGATTCGAACAGCATTCCCTGGTCCGAGAGATAAGGGCTGGAGCACAAAAGCGCAGAGTTCACTCTCGACAGTGGACCTCGGCAAATGATTGTGCCGTAATGTCAGACAGAGGTATTGCCTCAGGCCACCGCTTAAACCTGTCGATGATTGTGAGGTAATACTTGAATCCGTGGGCGATGTGGAAGCGTTTGGTTGACCTAGGGAGTACACCAACTTCTTTTCGAGCGTGCGTGGACTTCTGGCACGCGATGCACTCTCTTTCCCAAAAGTTTACGCCCTTGTTCTTGGACGACCAGAAGTATTTATCAATAAATAACCGGCTCATCGTCCTACAGCGAAAATGGGTATAAATGACTTGCCTGGGTCCTTATCTAAGGGTCTTGCAGAGAAAATAAGGGATTGAGCCGAAAACAGGAAACTCCTTCAATTTGTATTTGGAGTTTGGCTATGAAGCCCCGCGTCGTCTTTTTGTGCCTCCGCAACTGCCGTATAATCGACCGCGGCGGGGACTTTGACCTCCGATATTCGAGACAAAACGTCTGCAACAACATTGTCTTTTCCAGACACGTGTTGGATATCAGAAGTAAACTGGCTGATATAACTCAAATGCCGAAATTGGCGCGGAGACGCTTTGTCGGGCTTTTGTCTAAACACGAAAGTAAGGGGCTTGTGGTCCGTGAACACGATGAACGGCGTGCCCTCAAGGGAGAAACGAAAGTATTTCATAGCGAGGTAAGCGGCGAGTAGCTCACGAACGTAGGCGCTGTAATTGGGTTGAGCTGGGTTGATCTGTTTTGAAAAGAAGCTCAACGGTTGCCAGATTTGATTCACCCATTGGTGAAGAGCGGTACCTACCGCTGTATTTGAGACATCGACGAACATAGCTAGAGGTGCATCTGGCTGAGGAAATGCTAGCAGAGTTGTTTGTTTTTTGACCAACTCAAATGCATGGACGGCCTCAGCAGAGTACGCAACCTTGGGGGAGTTTTTAGTTTTGGACCCAAACAAGTAGGCGTTCAGGATCGCTTAGTGATAAGCGACCTTGGGCAAGAAACGACGGTAGAAGTTTTACATGGCCAAGGACCTTCCCAGGTCCTTTACCGTGGTTGGTAGGGGAAAGCTCTTTGTTGCCTCAACCTTGTCTGGGTCTGGTTGGATACAGTGAGGGGTTATCAAGTGGGCGAGAAGTTTTATCAGCCTCTGGGGGAATCTGCGTTTCTCAACATTTAGGACAAGTTAGCTCTCAAGGAGACGTTGAAAAATGCACTTGAGATGTTCCAAATGCTCAGATTCTGAAGAGGAATAAAGAGAACCAAAACATCATCTATGTTGACGAAACAAAAGTTCAAGTTTCGTAAAACAGAGTGGATGAACATCTAGAACATCTGCGCAGCATTGCATAAGCCGAAAGTCATCCTGATGGCCTCGGAGAATCAGAAAAATGTGCAGATAGTCGTTTTCGGAATGTCTTTGGGAGCGACAGGGATTTAGTGGTACGCCTTGGCTAGATCAAAGGTCGGAAAAATATGGCAGTTCGTAAGCGATTGTGCAAAATCATAGATGAGTGGAAAACATCTTTCGTCTCTATGGCGGAATCGGAACCAAATTTTCTGGTACTAGCAACTCCCATAGAGTTTCCTGCAGAATCCTCTTTTTCTTAGACAGTTTAAAAATGCGTGTTCCAGCCCATTGGGGCTCCATCGCGCTTTGATTGGTTTTCCATTTAAATCCGTACAGGTATCCACCATGCCTCGTGAGAAACTGGGAAAGATTATAACTGACTTCGCCGTGTCGTTACTTCAAACGCTCCATGATGGTAAGATAAGCCTGTGTATCCGTCGACTCTTTGCCGTGCGTTCTCAACACTCCCGTCATCTGCTTACAGATTTCTTCCTATTGGCGTCCTTCAACTGCGGTAAAGGAGAAATGAACCTGACGTTATATGTGTTCATCTTGTCATCTCCCAGGATGTCAGTGGGCATCATTCGCGAAATGGTCAATGCAACTTCATCTGAGACGGTTTTGTAGGCAGAGGATACCCTTAGGGCTGCTCTTCTTTAGACTACACTCGGTTAAACGAGGCGTATAATACCTTTCCCCAAATTGGGGTCGCATAGAGCGAGGTCACTAGAACCTAGAAGTGTAGGGTCTCCTCCTGGGTTCGATAACATTCTTCTCAAAGCCATACTGGTCATAATGCTTTGTTGGAAGCATACTGTTCGTGTTGCTTATAACTGAGCTTCGTGTCTATAATCACTCCCAAGGATTTGATAGCCGACTTGAACATAAATAGGGGCATAATTTCTTTTATGTCGTTTGGTGATGAGAGTTGCTTTAGTTTTTCTTCAGCAAGCATTTTTCATGATGTTCCACCGTAGTTCAGCCTCGCATATATCATCACTCCAAGGTAGTTAATTGCTGGTTTTGATATGCTTTCCTTAAACCGCTTCTCGATAAGCACCGACTCTGTTTTATCCTCCGCTAGGGCAAGACCTGCTTCCTTCAGCCATTTTTTATAGCAGTGATTGCTTCGGATGAATATAATTCCACATCCGCCAGATCGTTTGCAACAACAATCACCGCTATGTAATCGGCATAATCCACTATTGTGGCCTCGCTAGCAAATAGGATGTTGAGGACAACCTTATACATGATGCTCCACAATAGCGGTCCCAGAACAGAGCCCTGTTCGCGTAGACAATGTATTCCTTGGTTCCATTGTCTTTGTCGCACCACAGCCTTCTATCTGTTCAACACCTATCGACTAACGCAGTTAAGTAGCTGGGTACACCAATCGCCGCCAACGGCCCCCTTATGAGGTCGCAACTGGTTGAGTTGAATATTCTTGCTAGTGCCATCACTTCCGCGCATCGCGTTCTCAACTAAGACAGTGACTGGCCGTACGTTGTCGGTCTGATAAACCTCTCTGACTCTTTATAGCCTGGAGCAATCTGTTATAGATTATTCGCTCTAACATTTTCCTTATAGGGTCCAATAGACACATAGGCCTGTAGGAAGATGGTTTACCATGAGGCTTTCCAGATTTAGGCAACAACACTAACGTTTGTTTTTTCCATCTCTCAGGAAAGATCCCATCCGCCAAGCATGCTTCATACAATCTGGCCTCGACTGAATAGTCAGCTTAAGGGTTGTCATCGAGCCCAGGCGCTTTATTGTCTCCCAGCCTACCTCAAGTCGCCAGTACTTCTTTGGTCGTTACTGAGAGTATTACATCCACCCCTAAAAATATCTGTAGACTGTAACCGCTTGTGCTCTCCTAAGGGAAAAACCCTGAACGATTTTCAGAAAGAGATAGGGACATGCGGGATAGCGGAGCTGCCTGACATATAAATCTCCCCATCACAACCCTGCAGATGCTTCCCCTTGGGTTTAAATCCGCCTCCACGCAGAGTTGCTTGAGTCCCTTTTGCTTCGCTGTATAGCCAGCTTTAGGTTTCTTCGGGCTTCCTTGTAAGCTCGCTGCTTCACCTCGTGGTCAATCCTACCCATTGCTTTCTGAGCCGCTCATCTGGTCCGATAATACGCCGACCGAAGATCTGGCTATTCACTATTCCATCAGAAGTTGGCGTCCTTGTCCAACCACATATCTATGAATGTTTGCTTGTCAATCGCTCTCGCAGACCAACATGAGGTTCTCCTCATTCTTGGACGAGGAAATTTCCAATCGCTTGAGTTGCTCTTCAGGTCAAAGGATATTCCCTGGTTATGACTGTGAGTGTACTCTTCACTGACGTTCCAAGGCATATCGAGAGCTAGTGAAGGACTAATAAAGGTCAGATCCACAACCGAGCCTGAACCCCCTTTCCGGTAAGCATTAACCTGTGTACCTCCTGCCGCTTTCTAAGGCTTACAATGGAAGCCTCCTGCAAGTCGTGCAACTTGAACTGCTCCCCTAAGGCAGTGCAGACTTCCGCTTGTACTGTATAGCGATCTTATGGTTTTGAGCACGCACAGCAGCACTCTCCCCAAGCAAATTTTTGACTTGGCTGCGGAAAACTTCGGCTATGCTCTCTTCGGACCTTTTCAGTTCCAGCACGAGAACTCCCTTTTGATTCCTCCCAATCCTGCTTACATTCGCCTCCAAGTTTTTGAGATCAGGGTCAGCTTTCACTCTTCTTAGTACGTATACACAAGACATACTACCCGTGCTTGAAATGATGCTCCCTCGGGACGGATCCTTATTCTCTCTTCCTTCTTGGTTTTAGCTTCTTCGATCTAACCTTAATCCAACCGTCGTGTACCTTTTGAGGCATTGGTTCCTTTAGTGTTTTGGACAATATTTTCCCGTATACCCAGGTTTTAGGCACCTTCTTCAAAGTGAGTGGTACGCCTTTTTGTTTTTTTGGGAACCTGCTAATGTCCTGGATGTTCGTCTTTCTTTTCCCGAACCCTCTTTTTCCTCTGCCCATCCGCGAGTATACGGTTGGGTGTCGCCTGCGTCGACTTCGTCACCGTCAAACGAGTGATTTTAGCGCTCCCCTTAAAATCTTTCTCATCTTCCCGCGATTGGTTATAAAGGACCCTGATGGCTCTCATCATATTCTTAGTACACGTTGTGTTTATCTTTGATGAATTCCTGGTTGGACTTCTGTGTTAAAACCTCCATTCTCCTTTTCGAGCATTTTCTGGCATTAACGGGGTTCCTGTGGCCCAGGTCCTTTTCCGCCTTGGATATTGAGGGAGATTTCACAACCGTTGAACTTCTCCTAAACGTATCCGGCTCTCGGTACTGAGAAGCCTCTCCTAACTCTTTAGCTTGGATCCGGTTCGTGTCACTGCGGCTTATAACGACCACTGTTTCTCCTAGGACACATCTTTCTGGGCGTTTGCTATGGGTGTTCTAGGGATCGACGTGCTCGGTTTAAATGCCTTCTTGTCTAAGCTGCTTGGAGCATTAGTTGCCACGGTGGCCAAACTGTCCACCTCCGCGGTGTCCCAACTTACCTTCACTTGCTGGTCCTATTCAAATCTGTCGACTATCATAGTTTAACGATCGCCTTGAACAGAGTTCGAATTGTTCCCATATCGCCATTTAAAGGCGATCAAGAAAAGAGTGCATGAAGAATTGCCAGTCCTTCTATCCATCCTTGAAAATATATGAAACTAATAACTTGTTAAAATAGGATAAACTGTTCAAATTTAAATCTTGAAATTTCATTACCACTCCATCTACATCCTGGAAGCATTATTATATGCTTATCCTCCAGTAACGATCCCAATACAGTTGTATAGCCATCTATCCTTCAAGCGTTCACATTCACTAGTTCCACTCAACAAACCTTGAACTTTCCATACAAGCTGTTGCAAAGCAAGCGAATAAGGACAAGGATCCTCAAGATTTCAACAAAACCCCAAGCGTCAGAGTGAGATAAAGAAATTCAAAAGAAAAAAAAATTATGTTTAACTGGAGAAAAACACGTTTCGTGACCTGAATCCTTGAGCTATCCGCCATCGTGCTGAATGAAAATTACACCTAGGGGTTAACAACTAGTTAACGGCATTAAGAAGGAAGTGGAAACTGGCAAAAGTAAGATGCACTGCAAAAAAGACAAGTGTCTAGTTAGGAGAATGTCAGTGCTATGAAAAGCAGCCAAAGCAAGGGTCTGATGAGCACGAGGAAACGTATATATTGTACCCTCGAAAGAAACACACCCTTCTGAGGTGTCCTCCAACGCAAAGATGAAAAACTAAAGAAATGACACAAGTTTTCATGTCAAGAGAAGAAAAAAGCCGCTTGTCTTGCTTTGCTTCCTTTTCATCCACTTTTGGTTTCTTGGAAAAAAAATATATAAACGATGCTAATGGAAATTCTTTGGGGGTGGAATTCGTACACATGTGGATTAGATTAATCTCTTTGAGAATTCGAATGTTGATGAGATTCGTCTTCTGCGATAGGAGGAAGGTCTGAAGAAATTAAAATGATTAAAAAGTTTCAAGATGTTTTCGCAAAGAATGAAAATTGAAGATTCCAAACTTGTAGATGTCATACGTTTGACAGGATATCATATGGAAGGGGGTGGAGACAAAATGATGGAAAAATGATTAAAAAGTGGTGGCTTTATTGTATCTTTCAGCATAGTTTGCAAAAGAATTCAGTATTCAACAACAAAAGGCAATCAAAATTCCAGGACCTTGAGACCACATCCTTTTGTCCCCTTCGCCATGAAGAAACTTTTGGATCGCTGACATGAGAACTTTCATGGCACGTGTGAAATCTGCGTCAGAGTTAAACTTTATCCTTTCGGATATAGTGACTTACTATCAAAGGATATAATGAGCTGGAATGATGAATACTTTGATCGTATATACGATAGAGATAAGGAAAGGGATAAGGGTAGTCGCGAAGTATACTAAAGCCTCTGCTGCTTACTTGCAGCTCCGACGGGACTTATTGTAATCTGTGTCAAAATTCGCTGTTTTATTGTAAAAGAACCAACTCCTTCGCAAATTAGTGCATCCTACATCTCTGCGCTGACTGCAGTCAAAACCTGACTAGTAACGCGAGCATTTCTCAATCTTCCTTCAAGTCATAATGGGACAAACTACACTTGTCGGAGGGATCCCAAAATCCGAACATAACCTGACCAGTAACACAGCTCTTTCGTCCCCTCGATGTTCGTGATCCGCAAGGAAACAGGCTTAGACCGCTAAGTTTGTCGCTACATTTCAGTCCACTGAGGATCCTACCGCTAATTTCAAAGCTTTGATAGTGGCTCAGCTCATCATCATCATCAACGGCGCAACAACCGGTATCCGGTCTAGGCCTGCCTTAATAAGGAACTCCAGACATCTCGGTTTTGCGCCGAGGTCCACCAATTCGATATCCCTAAAAGCTGTCTGGCGTCCTGACCTACGCCATCGCTCCATCTTAGGCAGGGTCTGCCTCGTCTTCTTTTTCTACCATAGATATTGCCCTTATAGACTTTCCGGGCTGGATCATCATCATCCATACGGATTAGGTGACCCGCCCACCGTAACCTATTGAGCCGGATTTTATCCACAACCGGACGGTCATGGTATCACTCATAGTTTTCGTCGTTATGTAGGCTACGGAATCGTCCATTCTCATGTAGGGGACCAAAAATTCTTCGGAGAATTGTTCTCTCGAACGCGGCCAAGAGTTCCCAATTTTTCTTGCTAAGAACCCAAGTCTCCGAGGAATACATGAGGACTGGCAAGATCATAGGCTTGTACAGTAAGAGCTTTGACCCTATGGTGAGACATTTCGAGCGGAACATTTTTTGTAAGCTGAGATAGGCACTGTTGGCTGACAACAACCGTGCGCGGATTTCATCATTGTAGCTGTTATCGGTTGTGATTTTCGACCCTAGATAGGAGAAATTGCCAACGGTCTCAAAGTTGTATTCTCCTATGCTTATTCTTCCTGTTTGACCAGTGCGGTTTAACGTTGTTGGCTGGTTGGTTTTCAGTGCTGACGTTGCTACCACATATTTTGTCTTGCCTTCATTGATGTGCAGCCCAGGATTAAGGCAGTTTGTACGTCTCGGGTGGTTCTTCCCATGATGTCGATATCGTCAGCATAGGTCAGTAGTTGGGTGGTCTTAAAGAAGATCGTACCTCTTGCATTTACCTCGGCATCGCGGATCACTTTCACAAGAGCTAGGTTAAAGAGGACGCATGATAGGGCATCCCCTTGTTGTAGACCGTTGTTGATGTCGAATGGTCTTGAGAGTGATCCTGCTGCTTTTTCTGGCCTCGCATATTGGTCAGGGTCAGCCTAGTCAGTCTTATCAATTTCGTCGGGATACCGAAGTTTCTCATGGCTGTGTGCAGTCTTACCCTAGCTATGCTATCATAGGCGGCTTTAAAATCGATGAATAGATGGTGCAACTGTTGTCCATATTCCAACAGTTTTTCCATCACTCGCCGGCCTAGCAAGCTAGTGGCTCAGCTGTCGTACAAAAGAACTTTATTTTAATTATTTGTTGGCTCATACTCCACCCACTGACAACTCTCCCAGTCATGAGTCTGTTCGCTTGGGAGACGCTTTAAGACTGTATGATCCAGATATGATGTATGCATCCAAGAAAATTTTCGCACCAACTCTAAGGCCCGGCATATCGTGTCATAACCTTCCAACACATTACCAGTCTTTCACTTCACCCTGATTAAGTATCCCATTGTGAAGCTTCTCCCGAAGCCCAGCTCAGTCCATTAGATATGCTAGGGTCCTCTTGATAGCAAGTCCAAGATGCTGCTTTGGCCGCAGGACCACGCCGTATAGCATCGTAATTCTTGGAGTGTGACAGCACAGCGCATACTTGATGTGGGAGTCAAGCGGCAGTTGATGCAGGGATACGTTAAGGCTGTCTGTTGTGTAGCCCCAGAAGCGCTTACATTTGCGGCTCCTTGAATCCTTTTAACCATGGTCCTCTACTTTACCCCCTGTTCAACGCAGGTAACAGCACAACACAGCCATAGCTAGTGTTCGGATGAACAACGACAGTGTTCACGCATAGAGCCACTTTCTGATAAAAAATTTTTTTAACATTAAAGACTTTTGCAAACATAGAAAACTAACATATGACAGCTTTCTTTACTGGCATTTCATCCAGGATCACAGCAAGTCGGGTGGAAACTAGATATCAGTTGTTGCTGCAAGGAGCCCAATTAGCACTGTGGTGGGCCGTTTGGATGCCACAAACTTCCAGGACTGTGGCTGCTGTTGTGAGAGAAATGTGGCAGATCCCAGCCGGCTCAGATCTTCAGAGCCAGCCTGCACCTGCAGCTAGAAATCTTTCTGAGGTCCCCAAAGAATAGTTTACCCAGTCTTCGCAACCAAACTCTAGTTAGGGCTGGGCAATCGCAAAGGAAGTGTCTGAGGACTTTCCCCTCTTCTCCGCAGCTTCGGCAATGCGAATTGTAGAGTATGCCGAGCATGGCAGCATGGTCCCCTATGGACCAGTGCTCCGTGTAGACCACCGTAATCTGGTATACATTTGCACGCGCCTAGCTCGGGAGCTCTTGTGATCGGGATCTGTTATAAGCGGGTCAAATCTTTCTTGACTTTGCCTTCAGCATGTGAGATCCACGAATGCTAAGTAGTACGAGTAGATTCCGCCCTTGATAGTCGCTAGTAGGACACCGACTGTACCCAGCGAAGTACCGCCATGAGCAAAGCCCCGCCTGGCCAATCCGTCAGCCAGCTCATTCCCCCTTATGTTCCTATAACCGGAACCCAAAGAAGAGTAACCTTGAGCTAGCCGTTCACACTGTTCAGCGCGCTTTTACACTGCCTAACCACCGTGGAGGATGTCGTCGCTGAGTACAAAGGCTTAATGGAGGCTTGACTGCCGGTCAGAATGGCTATGTTACGCTTGCAGCTTAGATCATGCTCCAGCGATCGACAGGCTTTCAGTATCGCAATACTTCCGCTTGGAATACACTGACGAAATTTGGGAGACCGTACGACTCGGACAGACTGTATGTATTCGATAAAACCCCCGCACCGACTCCACACACGTTGAAGTAATGTCGTATGCCATCGCAGTTCTCGTTTTGCTTGACCTGCTTGTAAGACTGTCAGGGCTGCTTCCTCTTCGAAAGTTCCAATAAACGTGCCAACCATTCCCAAATTGAATATTATTGAATGCATTAGGGCGAATCGATTATGGCAGAGGAGAATGATCTTAGGCATCTGTCATCTCTACTGCGTATGTTGTTGGCAAGACGAACTCTAAAAGTCCAAGTTCAGGTTTAGCGGGACCGGCTGATCGAGAGACAGCTGATATGCAGAGGAGATTATTTTTGGCTGTGGGTGAATAACGTTCAGATTTCGGACTTGCTAGAAGTGAGTACGATTTGACACTTGTGTTGTTCTCCGTGCGACAAAACGAGGAGGAAGATTTTGACTACGAGAAATCACACTTGGAAGTGAAGGAACTGGAGATTTTTGTAAAAGCAGATATTTATTGCGGATCGGCAAAGAGCAGTGAGGTCGTTATTGTTGGGAAGTTGAGCTCTCCAATATCTAGTGGTGTCACATTTGAATCGGGAAGCCCATCGTAGTGTCTGCCAGTCGCGTTTTGAAAAATTATTATTCGTCACGCGACGTGTGTGTGTGACTCTAATAAAAATTCCAAAAGAAAACGCGGTGATAAAGTCTTGATCTTCTGCAAGATAGAGCCGCATGCAAGGGACTCGCCCGTTCTTTGCTGTAGAAATTAGCGGGCAGCGAGACGACTTGGCGATGATGTTCTGCCGCCATGTCAACCACGCCCCTACCTCAGATGTCACGAGAGAGCTTCGACACTTGCCTAATCCAAACTCCATCCGAATATCACGACTGAACATGTCTACTATTCGCAACACACTTCTAAGGTGATCGTCAGTACCAACATACAACTTGATGTCATCTAAGTACATCAAGGGTGTCAGTTCGCACTTAGCACGTATGCCATACTTTATTGCAAAACCATGCCCTCTCCTGGAAGATGCCCCTCTGTATACGGATGGGCTCTGTGGTATTAGCACCCTCAGATGTACGCACTGATATCTTGGTATGCAACCCTTCGATGACTGTCGCTAAAAACTTTATTAGTTTCGGATCAATGCGATACAGATGTGAGACATCGATTAGCCAGGTAAGCGGGACGCTATCGAAAGCTTTGCTATAATCGATATAGCATCTAAAGAGGTTCTTTTGGCCTCTAGTTGCTTGTCCTACAACTACAGAGTTGATAATGAGTCGCCCTTTGCAATCCCTTGACCCAACTCGACTGCCCTTCTGCTCCTCGGACAAAATGTTGTTAGTCTCGAGGTGCGCATTGACCCTTCCACTAATAATGGACGTTATGAATTTGTAGAGAGTTGGTAAGCAATTAATCGGTCTTGTTTCTACGGGGTCCTGCATCGTGTCCTTCTTAGGTATAAGGTAGGTAATCCCGACAGTGAGGAAGGGTGGAAATTCCTCCACCCGGTTCATGACCTGATTTATACTGTGTGCCAACCGACCATGTGTACTAGTGAACTTTTGTACCAGAAGCCCTGCACCCGATCCAGACCTGGGCCCCTCCAGTTCTTCAAACTGTTTATGGCTTGTTGAATGTCCTCTTCGGTAACATCCGCAAAATTCATGCCAGGCGTATTGGCATGGCGAATGCCTTTAGCGGTGATCCACTCAGCAATGCTCACCATGCTTGGCGGCTAACCCCCAAAGTCCATCCCAATATTCTTTTGCTTCCGTCACCGAAAAATATACTGTCTGGAGGCTCTGTTGGGACTCGTTGAGTGATCTAAAAAAAATCCGCTGGTTTCTCGCGTAAGTTGCATTCTGGACACGTTTGGAATGACTTTCGCCGTACCGTCGTAACCGACTGCATATGACAGAAAGTTTGTGTTTTAGTGTGTCCAGAATTTAAAATACGGGTGTCTCACGGGGGATGGCATAGTTCCTGGTAAACCCTCTGCAATTTATTTCTCACCCGTCTGCTGGCGTTGCAAGAGTTGCGTTGAGTCAACCTAGCAATGTCCTGCCTTAATGAGCCCCGCCGACGTTCCAAACGAATTTTCCATGGTGGATCTCTTTGGCCACTCAAACCAATAACGCGAAAGCGAATCTTCTCACCGTGCAATCTGACAGCTGTAACAGCACCACAATACACAAGTGATTGTAGTTGCAACAGCGACATATCAGCACACAGCCGAGATGCAATCTCATCATTGATTTGAGATAGGATTCCCGGAATTAGCGGAGTTGCATAGAGCCTAGGAATACCTGGTCTATGCAAAGGATCTATTTCCGAGAATTCTATACACGCTCTTTGGAATTCGTCCCGAACCTCAGCGGAAAGAGTGCTTCGGCGAGTACTAAAACTGTTAACTGCAATGTAGCGTGGTGTTGCTGATTCTGACGCCTCTGCCTCCTTCGACTCTCGATCAATAGTTTCCGTGGTGACGTCAAGTCGAACACGCTCCCTAATGATGGCTGGGATTATGTCGCTGCGAGTTATGAAGCGGTGCTGGTCTGCGACTCACTGCATAGTCACGTGCGCGAATTGTGGAAAACGCTCGGCGAATCTCTGGTGCAACAAAAGGTAGTAAGATGTTGTCCCCGCCCCCGCCGTTATTTTGTAGTAGGAGCGCATAATGAAGAGGTTCATTTCTTCAGTCAATTTCATTCGCTGCCTACGCGAACCTGCTGAAGTGGTCGCCACAGATTGTGGCGAAACAGCTGAAGCAGGCGGAATAATGCTGCTGGTCTTTGGGGCGTCTAGACTTCGGACCGCCCCAGGACTAGCGGTTTCGACACCGTGCTGTCCATTAAGGGAGCCCGACGCAGTCACCAAATCAGACGACTTCCGCCGGTTATCCGTACCGGACCTCCAGTTTCTCCTCCTTTGCAATAAATGGATTTGCATTTTATACCTAACTGTCAGATGTGGTGACAGCTTGCACAATGAGTAATCTGCAGTACTGCAAAGTTCCTGCACTTTCCTCACCTGCCCCCTGAGACACTGCGGTGGGGTACAGCCATTCAGACTGAAGCTATCCATCCCTCCTTCTTTCACAACCGGGCCTCGGACCGGCTACGGCGGAGTTTATTTTTTTATTATTTTTTATTTTATTTTAATTTTATTTATTTATTCATTTCATTTATCATTTTTTTATTCTTGATTACCAATTTTATTTTACAATTTGTTTATAGACTCTCATTGGACATTACCGATTTTGCACGAAAATATACTCCTGCGGCATGACGTATAATTAACCTATTTTGATTTGAAGAGTCCCTTCGTCTCTACACATCCTTAGCCCCGCAAACCCCCACATTTTAAGGACATCCTCCAGAATTATGGCCTCAGGATATCAAGGAAGGGAGAAGTAGAGGTAGAAGAATCAGGGATGGAAATTGTGATCCGTCGTTGATCTCCGCCTCGCTCGATTGCAGCACGCGGGTCCGGAGATTTAAGTTTTAACTTGCGTTTTGGTTTATCGTTAGGCTTTCGCGAATCCCAACGTTTGTGCGGTTATTTTCACCATTCTGTGTGGACCCACGCATTGGTATAGACACGCGAATTTTGGATAATGACACGTGAGGGATCGCAGCGCTCAATGGACCCCCTTCGTCATTCCCAACCCTGGCTAGCATAAAGGCATGCAAGCACTTGATGACCGAGTGCTCCGATGGTGCTTCAGTATTTGCGGGCGGACCTACACGATCAATTCCGCCAACTTTTTGGGTTTTTGGGATAGCTCTTCCCTCTAGGTCATCCTCGGCCACTCAGGATGGTCGATTGATCACCGTATTTCCCTTTAGTTTATTACAAGGTGTTCCAGACGCTCTTACTCATTAAGCACAGAATCTGTGTCATCAACTCCACTTCCTTAAATAAACGAAACTGGGGGTTATAAACCATTTCACCTTCCTGCCCTTAATGTTTAGCCATTGGTGTTATCTTTCCCTATATCAACGCCTTCGTCCTCCGTACCACATTGCAACGGGAAAGATGGAATATATACAAAACTATGAAGACACTTCACCATATTTTCCCAAAATATTCGACTTAATCCAGCGTCCTTCAGCCCCCGTGGTACGACCCACTTAATTCCGACCGCAATAAAAATCTTATCCTACCATTCAGCGAAAAACTAATTTGACTTAACGACTGATGTCGCTGGCTATAATGGCTTTTCTTTGGTACACTTCGTCATTACAAAGTAAAGCTTGCCGTCATCCAACCTCAACCCCCTCCAAACGGCCCAGCCCCTCTCATCACCATATTGACGTTCACATCCCTTCCCTCTTCTACAAATGGAGACAGAGTGAAAACTTCCGATTTAGTGCGGTAGCTAATTAAAATACCCTTGGAAAAGTGTACATAAACTCTGAACCCGAAAAGTAAATGTAAATAGCGAACTTTTACTCGCTTTTCTTCGCTTTGGTAGCTCCCAGTCGTTTTCCATTCGTTCCTTTTGACGTTTCGGTTCAAACCATTAACTTAAACTTTTCCATCGTTTTCAATTTTCTTCTACGTGTATCCTGCATACTTTTCTTTAGCTATCAGCCCTCCTGCACTCCTGCCCGCGTCGGGCTTTCTCGCCCGGCTTAGGGGCTTGATAGGATGAAAAACATCCAAACGCTTTAACCTCTTTGCTGACTGAATTTTAGAAAAGAACCGACAAGGATTACTGAGTTCCGAACTACTAGGCGACAATGATGACGACTAGCGTAAAGTTGTAAGGATAAATTGAATCAGCGAGGGATGCATAGTAGGGAGAGAGAGCTGTGGGGGTTGGATAGGTGCAGGAGGGCAAGCACTGTATTGAGTCGATAGGAGAAATATGGGAATTCTTTGGGGACATGATTTATGTCGCCTGGAATCTATACCGGTCTCCGTCGATTTCATTTCAGGCTCCCCATGCCACCCGTAATTAGGGAGGTGTGATGCAAAAATCAATGTGATATTAGCAAAGTTAGTTTCTAAGGAATGTAATAGCTGGGTGCTACCCCCACCTCGCTACTCAAACCATAATGTCAGAAGTTACATTTTGGAAACTTCTGGCCCAGATTTCAAGTGAATGGCAGGATTTCTCTTGGCTCTGCTAATGAAATTTTCAGCCCTCCCGAACAATCTTTCCGGGAAATCACTTTCAGCACGTGTAGCTGGCACGATACAGGAACTTAAGGATAGGCTATTCCACTTCCTTAACATTCATAGAATTCGAGCAAGGTACACCTACGCAGAAAGTTGGTCCATAATTGACTTATCAAAATACATATACGCATGAATATTCCATCCCTTTGAACAAAAAATCCACCTTCAAAGTTGTTACTTCCAAGAATTTTCATTACCACCGAACTTATCAGCGAAACGAATCCAGTTCCTGGAACTTTACGGCGCTAATAAACTTTCAACTATATTGAGATCTAGATTACAACAAAATAAAATCATATTTTTAAAACAAGAGCAAGGAAGCAGGAGCGGCGCTGTAAAAGGATCCCTATAAAATTACCACATGTTCCTTATCTCCTTCCACCTAGCGAGGAGAACTGTCAGGACAGGCTTCGAGTTTTCCAATTTCGCCATACACTTCTTCTACACATTTCATTTTCTTCCGGTCGTTGGTTGGGCTTTCGTCCTGGCAACTAATACCAACAAAAACGGAATCCTCTGAAATTTTCATTAGAATCAATTTTGTGACAGCATATTAAATGTGAACGGGTAGGACGGATAAGTAAATTGCATTCTTTAACACCAGCAGCAGCATGACTTCAGCAACCCCTTGGAAGGCATACCCTGGCGCAAGGAGGTGAGTAGGGAAATCCATTCCGATGCCGTCTTGGCTGTTTTTTCTTAGCCTCAGTCGAGCATATCCTGCCTGCACTTTGGAAAACAAAATCCTTTCCCGGGCGAGAATGGTCTTGGCAACAATTCGCTAGAATGAAAAAGAAGATGGCCCCGTCCCAGCCGCCCTTTTACTTTTTCATTCAATTTCCCTCACCTCATGTCATATTGTTGTAGGAAATATTACGATAAGGACATAGGGTTTAGTCTCATGTACTATAGTCCTGGGCCTGGGTGGCGGTCTTGCGGCGAGCCTGTGCTTTCCTTCCAACGTCTCCACGTACTTTATTTGTGCAAACCGCAATCATCCCTTAAAAAATTTAAAACATGATTGCAAAAATATCCCTGCGGGAATGCTAGGATACAAACGGCTCAAATGTCGGTGTTTACAACGTAGTCGAGAAAACAACAACCTGTTCGTGTTTATGCATTTGAATTTGAATGTCAGATAATAGACCTTGTAAGGGAGGAGACAATCGGTAATGTAAGGGATAGGGTCGTGTGTAATTTTTCATTATACTCTCTGAGCCGTTATGAAGGAGGTATATGTACTTCACCTCTTGGGGCAGGAAGAGAAAAGCAATATGGGAAAGTACATCCTGCTCCCAAAAGTCGTTCCATATGAAAATTATCTATTGATGGTAGAAGTTGTAAGGGTTCAATCCAGAGCTCTCTCGGAGAAGGGCAACTGCAGAGCAAGTCCTTTTCGCCTTCTGGTAGAAAGGAATCTTGACATAAAATCTTAAACTGCGCAATGATCATTATGTTTTTGCAACAATAGTATTAGCTCCAAGATTAGAAAAGGAGTCGCGCCTTTGATGAGTTTATTGTCATAACTATCTTTGTGCTTGTCCTGCTTCTTTGGGATCAATGCTTTATATATACCTCTCAACTTATTTAATTACAAGTGAAAAATTTACAGGAAGAATTCTAGGAAATGTCCATGTGCTGTAAGACATATTACTAGAAGTAAAGTCAGAAGAGAGGGGAGCATTTGAATAATTCAATATCCGGAGGTCAAATGATAATAAGGATCACAGGGCAACACCGTGATCTAGTACATGGCTAGCACAAATCCTTTGAAACGTCCCCTCTATTTTGACCATGCAATCCTACCTCCAACTGCGCGCGGGGACCACTGGGTGTTTTGCGATCAAAACAGCCAACGGATGAGGATGAAGAGGAGCTTTCCGCACTTCCTGGTAGGGGGTTGAGCAAAGCACTGACAACGCTTCCTTCAAAAATATCAATGCGTACAGAAACCCAGTATGCAGCCTCGGATTGGACGAATCAAACGGCAACGACCTCAGCAACGTACAATGGACTACTCTTTCGGGCCTTGAAATGTGTGATCCCTTTTTCGAACGGGTACACTTCGGGAGCTTCTCCAGGAAGGATCACGTAACAAAATTAGCATCCAAACGCTCCAAGAAACGAAATGGCTCGGGAGCAAAGAAACCCTCTCAGACACGCCCCCGACGTTGAGGCTATAATTGTGTGGACCCCGGTCGAGGACTTCGAAAAAGCCTCGTAAGGTGGCTGCAGCAAAATCCGACGGGCGTCCTTCCTAATTAGAACATGCGTGCACGATTTGAGATCCATTGGCAGGCCAACCACAGTTTTCACATGTAGTTGCGGCTTCAGCTTTGGCCTTGCGTCCTTGAGCAGACGCAACAAACCGATGTCGTGAACAGGGTCGCTGTGGAGTTTCAAGTTCTCCCCGTATACCAACTCCCCGGGACTTCGACTTGGGCCACTGTAGCAGCCTTCAGCGTCCTGTGCCACCTTGGACCACCATTGGACTGCGGATGGTACGTGGTTGTCTGGTGGAGTTTGAAGTCGAGGAATTTACCCAACTCCGAGAAAAGGGAGGACTCAAACTGCATTCCCTGATCAGTGAATATAATTGCCGGTACACCAAAGCGTGGAATCTATTCTCGACAGAGGTCGTCTGCACAAAACTGTGCTGTAATGTCTTTCAGAGGTATCGTCTCAGTCCACTGCATGAACCTATCGCTGATTGTGCAACAATACCTGGAACAGTGCGAGTCTCGCAAAGAGCCAATGATGTCGAGGTGGATTGTGTGGAAACGCTTGCTGAACTGAGAGAGTAGCCTACATAACGACGAAATCTATGAGCGATACGACTGCCGGTTGTGGATAAAATCCGGCTCAACAGGTTGGGGGGGTCAGTTAATACGTATGGATGAGGATGATCCCACCCGAAAAGTTTATAAGGGCAATATCTATGGTAGAAAAAGAAGACAAGTCAAACATTGCCTGAGATGGACTGATGGCGTAGGTCAGGACGTTAGACAGCTTTTTGAAATATTGAATTGTTGGTCATCGGCGCAAAACCGGGGTGTCTGGAGCTCCTTATTAAGGTGGGCCTAGACCGGATACCGACTGTTACGCCGTTGATGATAATGATGAACTGAGAGGACACTCCAACCTCTTTCCTCACATGCTTTGTAGTCTTGCACTTCAGGCATGCGATACACTGTCTGGCACAAAAATTAATATTCTCGGTCATGGATGGCCTGAAATACTTTGTAAAGACTAACCGATTCCTTGTCCGAATGCCTGGGTGTACCAGATCGGGAATGGCGTGAAATATTTCCTTTCAAAAATCGGCCGAGATATATGTCCTTGCCTCCTTGCAGGAGCTCTCGCAGTACATACTGGATGTTGAGTCGAAGATAGGAAGCTCCCTAAATGTCAATTTGGAGTTGGTCCTCAAGCTTTGAAGAATTGTGTCGTCTTTCTGCGCCTCGACAATTGCCGGAAAATCGTTGGTGGCGTGACAAAGTGACAGTAACTACGTCATCTTTTCCGGACACCTGTTGAATATCAGAAGTGAACTGGTTGATAGAACTGAACCACCGAACTTGGCGAAAGGGCGTTTTATCGAGCTTTTGTTCCATAGCAAAAGTAAGTGGCTTACGGTTCTTGGACACTGTAAACGACCTGCCTTAAAGGGAATACCGGAAATATTTAATTGCGAGATACGCGGCTAATAACTCACGATCATAGGTGCTGTTTGAGGAAGAAGCTCAACGACTATCAGATTTAATTCACTTTTTGGTGAAGAGCAGTACTTACGGGGATGTCTGAGGCATCGACAAATACAGCTTGGGGTGCATTTTCCTGAGGGAATACGAGAAGTGTAGCATCCATCAGCAGTTGCTTGGTGGTCTTAAACGCTCTGGGAACCACACAATCAGACGGGAGTCTTTGGTTTTTGGTCGAGGCAAGAAGACATTAACGATCGGTTGAAGGAATGTGGCCTCGGGCAAGAAACAAAAATAGAAGTTTAACATGTCCAAAGACCTTCTTCCATCCTCAAGAATTTTTGGAAGCAGGAAAGTCGGAATCGCATGCACCTTGGTCGGGTGCTCAGAGGTGGCGGGAAAGAAGACGGGAAGAAGGTAACCCTGTTGGCTGAATCAAGTGGCCGAGGAGAACCTCCATAATGGCACCGGGAGACGCTGTATCGGATTGGCTTGCCGCCGTGATGCAGTAGGCGAATGCTCCAAAGGCCGAATTAAAACAATCAGACCCGAGTCTGCACGGGGACTCATCTGAAATAGCAATAGTCACGAAACCTTACCAGGGGTATACTGGTACCATGGGAACCGGGATAGCCCCTGGACTCACATACTTCAGGTGAACTTCTGTTGTATGTGCGTTCAGCTCGGTTGTTTGTGGTTGGACCCCAAGTAGGAGCTTCATAGGGGTTGTGATTGCATTCAAGCGAACAGAGATAGGTCTTGCATCCACCAGTATGAATACTGAGCCATGCACTCATTATAGACGTCGTGGCTTGCTGCGACGGGACTCTGATTGTGGTCACAAAATCAATCCGTGTCTTAAGAAGACCGTGAGATTAAGTCTAGAAGGCAGATACTCTTGTTAAAACCCCGGGACTCTCGTGCACCTTGACCGGGTCCGGTTGAATGCCTTCAGAGGTAACCAAGGGGCCGAAGAATCTCACCGACGATTGTAGGAATTTGCATTTCTAAACGTTAGGTACTAGACCAGCCTGAAGGAAACGTTGAAAAATGCACTCAAGGGACAGACTTTAGATTCTCGGACTCATCCAAATATGCGAAACAGAAGTGAAGGTTTCGCAGCCTAGAGTAGATGAACTTCGGAAGGGTTTGCGCTGAGTCGTATACTCCAAAAGTCATCTTAATGAATTCCGAAAAGTGAGCACATTGCCGTTTTCGTAATGTCATCGGGAGCTTCAAGGATTCGATGGTACGCCTTGACTAAGTCCAAGGTCGCGGGAATACGCTAGTTTCCGATTGAGTGTGCAAAATCGTAAATGAGTGGGATATGGTGTCGATCTGAAATCGTCTGGGCATTTAGCCGTCTGTAGTCGCCACAAGGTCTCCATTCGCCATTGGGTCTAGGGACCATGTGAAATGATAAAGACATACAACTGTCTGAAGGACTACAAATACGCTGCTGAAGTTCTTCGAACTCTTTCCGCGCAAGTGCGAGCGTTTGCGTTGTGATGATGGATGCATCTTAGAGATAAATGGGAATCTCCATAAATGGGAAGCCACTAGCGTTGATGTGGTGCTGAGCATGATGCTTGATGGGCTCAGTGACACTACGCTTGGCAGTGATGTTGCGGTATTTTTTAAGAAATGCGCGAATACGTGGGTCGGCAGGGACTTAAAAAACGATGGAAAGAGTGCTGGGCGACCAGGATAAGATTTTTTCTGAAGACCTATGGAAAGTTGTAGGGTTAACGAGGGACCGATTATGCGGATTCATTAGCAATCCATAGCGGCACAGTAAATTTATGCTTAAGATGACAATGTTGATGCCCGCAATAATGAAGCTGCAAGAAAACGCTCGTCCAAGTCCTAAACTCCTGCCTACCTGCTTGCAACCATACGTTTCCGCGATTGCAGTATTAAATTATTATGCCGGAATAGGAAGCCAGACTTCAGCGCCTGTACGGACCAGGTAGTTGCGCCGGCTCAAGGAGTCATAGATTGTGAGGCGGCGTAGTGCTTCATTTCGGGTAGTAGTCGTCAGAACTCCCGTCAAATCTGGTTCTTTTTTAGTGAGAAATTGCAAGTCTGGTACTTTGGTGGTCTGGTCTTTTCAGCTAACCTATGATGGTACCAGCATGCCTCGGTACTTGCCGAGGTTTAGACGACCTACTATTTGACACCGACAACAGAGGGCTTGAAAAGCCATTAATTCGGTACCGGATCCTTTCAGAAAGAGTTCGGTGTTCCTTAGATCGCCACCTAGTCAAGTTAGATCGCTAGAGAAACGAGGTGCTTGTCAGCCAATGACAGAGAAAATTAAGGAAGCCAAGCCCAGAGATGTGATTCTTATACCAAATGATGGGTGTGACGAATGTCAGCAAGCAAACGACCATTTGGGAGTGGCATTTGCCGCACTGGGTGAGAAGATAATGGAGCTCTGCGAATTCATTAAGGATAGGAAGAATATCCACCAAAATATTAGAGCTATAATCCGAGGTATCAGAATGACTTATGGTAGAGCCCAGAGGGAGAAAGAGCGTGTAAATCAGGCAAAAAAATCACCCAGGCAATACCGGTGACAGCTCCTCTGCAAAGGTTACTCGGCGAGAATGCCGGAGAAAGAAGCCGCGAGGGGATGGGTGAAATATCTGGACCCCAACAGATCCCCAAAAGGATGAAACGCCTTCTTCAAAGAAACCGGATCAGAAAATGAAAACAACCAATGATGTCAAAGAAAATGCGGTAGCTGTGATGCTTGCAAAGAAGGCAGAGCGAAGTAGAGAACAGCAAGAAGAGGAAGGAGAGGAGGAAGATATGGCCAAAAACAGGGAGGCAACTTATGTCGACAATTTACGTTGTGGGACATATCGCCAAGGACTGCACAACTAACCAGAAATGCATGCTGTGCAAAGGAAAGGAGGGCATCGACAAACGACATGTTACTGGCAGTAGCAGATGTCTAGTGTTCACAATAGCACTAAATACAAGGGCCAAATGAGATTGACTCTAATCAGTGTTAACAACTTTGAGGCGGCGTAGGGCCTCTTCTCACAGTCCATCCGAGAGAAGGGAATTGACGTTGATATTATTTGCGAACCCTATCGCAACTACGGTGGTGGTGTCTGGGCCAGGGACCAGACCTGTAAAGCAGCGATATGGGCGTGCGCCGGGCAGGCCATTCAGGAAGTTACGCAAGTTCCAGGAGCTGGTTTCGTGAGAACAAAGTTGGGCGGGATTCATGTCTACAGCTGTTACGTTCCTTCTAGCGCAACACGTGCGCAGTACGAGGGAATGCTGCACCATTTGGTGCTGGACGCAAAGTGTGATATCACAAAAATCATAGCGGGTGACTTCAATGCCTGGACGTGGGAGTAGGGTAGCCTAAGGGCAAACGAGAGAGGACGTACCCTGCTCGAGGCATTTGCCAAGTTGGATGCTGTACTTGTAAAAATTGGGAACTCATTTACATTCAGAGGGAGAGGCCTGGACCCTATCGTCGTCCTCATGTACTTGAGCACCGAATTGGCGAGGGGAACCACCAGGCAATCCTTATTAAAATCGCTTGTGGGCCAAGTGGTAGGTTGAATGTTCGCAGAAAGCGAGTAGGGATGATGAGCTGGACGATGAGGACGTTCGAGCAGGACACGTTCTCTGAAGTTCTGGCTGGTCATCACGTCCTGAATCGCGGAGCTAAGATCGGCATGCTATCGAGCAAGAAGGCATTTCCAGCGATCCAGGGGAAGACCCGATCACGAGGAGCACGAGCGGGATTGTAGGACGTTACTTGGCAAAATGTAGGAGGCCATTCATGAAGGCAAGAGAGATTGCTTTAGGCGACTGCGTGTGAATACCAACATAAACGCCTGTGGCATGGCCTACAAGCTGGTTATGAAGAAGTTGCAGGGACAAAAGTCGCCCCAGGTGACCTGTCCACGGCTTCCATGGAAAATTGTAACAATGCTCTTCTTTCACCATACAGGAGCAGGTATCAAACCGAAACGCATTAACGACATATTCGCCAGAATTAATGCAACTGGTTGCCTGGCTAAGCTAATCGAGAGTGACCTGTCTGACAGTATTCTTTGGTACGAGACGGACGATGGGTTCAATGAATACATCATCATGGCGGGGGTACCACAGCGCTCGGTGTTGAGACCTCTGCTCTAGAACGATGATGATGTATAACGGGATGCTCTTGCTTCGCGTCGCCGAGGAAACCACGTTGGTCGGTTTTGCAGATGATCTGTGATAGTGATCGTTGCAAATCTCCCGGCGGATTTGGAGGTTTACGCCGCCGATGCGGTCATGGCTGTAAAGTCCTGACTCGCGGGGGCCGGACTGAGCCTGGCGGAGGGAAAGATAGAGTCAGTTCTCATTCCAAATCATGGAAGAAGAAATACAACCAGTCTGCGGGTTGAAAGCAATATGATGGTCTGAAATACCTTGGCGTGACTCTCAATGCCAGGCTGAATTTCAAAGGACATGTAACGTACGCATGAGAGCTGTAAAGGCGACTACGGCCTTGCCAGGATGATGTCGAACATAGGCCAGCCAAAATAGTGTAATAGGTTGCTAATAGTTGGCGTCGTGCGGTCCATATTGTTCTACGCGTCGCCTGTATGGGCAGAGGCAAGTACAGAACTGGAGGAAGATGAATTCTGCCTATGGTCTGATTGCACTGAGGGTATACAGCGCAATTCGAACAACAAGAGAGAAGTCACATAGACTCTGGTAACGGTAGGACGAGTCGTCAAAGGTTCGATGGACATAGAAGTTTATTCCTGATATTAAGGAATGACTTGACCAACGACACGGGTAGGTGAACTATCACCTCACCCAATTCCTCACTGGACACGGCGATTACTACCCAACGTATCTGCATCGTATCGGTGTAGATCATTTCCCAAACTATTACAGAAGTCGTTTGATCCCGCCGGAGCGGGAGCATGTGCTGTTTGAATGCCCGAGCGAGGCGCTGGTAATCGGCGTAATCCCCAAAACTTAATTCGGTAAATCCTCTGGTCGGAGGGAAACCGAACTTCGGTCATCCACACAATTGTGTGGATACAAACTCAGCTCCTGAGAGAAGCAGCTTCGACGTGTACATGTGAAAGCGTATATGGAATATATATATATGATGGCGCAAAATATCAGCTTCGATGTAGCAACAGTAAAACTCCAGATGCATTTAAGATGACGTTCTTAAAGCTGCTTTGTCCGGAGGACCTGGATTAGTTCAACGAACGAGGGAATCTTTCCTCAAATACCTCTACTACGCTGGTGGCATCTTTTTGCTCTTCCACCGGATCATGGACCTTGGACAAATGGTTCTAGATTTGAAAAGAGAGACAAGTAGAGTCGGACTGAAGGCAACAAAACCAAGGGACTCAGTCTGACGGGTCATTGCACACTCCCTATCAGCATTAATGGGCAGAGCATCGAAGGTGTCAATCAATTTATATATCTAAGAGGTGTGGTTAGCGTCGACGGTAGTACCAAACTGGATGTTGTAATACCTATTAACAACGCTCGATCCGTTTTCGATGCCCTGTAGAAAATCTGGAAATGCAGATCAACACTATGATCAAGCTGGGTTTGTTCGGGGCTAGTGTAGTGGAGGAGTAGTGCGGATATTTCGAGAAGTCCTGGGGGAAGCTGAACACATCTCAGTGCTCTATGCGACCCCAGTTTGTAGGGAGGCGTTGGGAATGTCAGGGAACGCTAACAAACTGAGTGCAGTCTACAGGAGGGCAACCCTGAGGGTATGCTCAGCCTTCAGGACACTCTCAGATGATGAGAGACCCATAAATAGATGGCAAAGATGGTGGGAAAGGGTCAGTGGATTAACAGGCTCATTCCTATCATCAAGGAGTGGTTGGAGAGACGATACGGTGAGATTAATTGTAATCTCACCCAGTTTCAAACGGGGCACGGAGGAAATCGTCAATACCTGCACAGGTTTAAATTAGAGACCTCACCCGACTGTCCAAATTACGATGGAGCCCCAGAGGACCAAGAGCATGTATTCTTCCACTGTCCGAGGTTTATGGAAGAAAGGAGGAATCTAGAGGAAACTCTAGGAGAGGTGCTATTATCAGAAAATCTTGTGGCGAAAATGGTAGCACATCAAGAGAATTGGGATGCTGTCAACTCCACGATCGCATCAATCCAAAACAAACTGTGAAAGGCAGAGGAGAGGAGAAAAGCGCGGTCACGTACGCCGCGTATAGAAGAAAGGTAACTAAGCTAGAGTGAGCTGACTCCACCGCGAGATGTTTCTGTTTTACACAAAACCTTAAAAAAGTAAGAGTAACGGTAAGGGAACTATACTGGGCTGGTTTGCAAGAAATGGAGCAGTCCAGGGTGCTTATTGGGAAAGGGGGTTGCTTAAACCTCACCAACAAAAACCTCTGAATCATAATTTGAATTCTCACAGTTCACTTTTATTAGACCATGTGTGATAACTCATAGGGAAGAAATTTTTAGCGGCATTCCTGGATCTACCAGTGCTTAAAAAGGGTCGGATAAGGCCAGTGTATATCCTAAATGTGTCATTGAAAAATTTCACTAGAAGGGGAGGTTTAGCTGCTAAAATTCTCCCAGCTTTACCTCAACAGGTTATTGTTTTCGAGTTTTGAGTTGTCAGTTATCCTTTTACGTTTTTCGGCTATCATAAATTTTGACAGCAGACTAGGTTTCTCAGCATCTAATCAGTATGTACTACTCCATTAAAGCTGAAATACTTGGTAGATGCAATCAAAGAGTGATATTTATCAGCTAAATGGGGACACTTCGAGCTATTCACTTTTACGCAGCTATAAATCCTGCAAAAACCGTAAGCTACCAGAAGGAAATATTTCGTAAACTGTCTAAACTTCTATATTTCAAACAGCCTCGAATCCCCTCTCAGTTCCATCCCCTCATAATTACAATCTGACAAAAATCCTTTTTGTAAATTCAACCCACGAGCCACCTTTCCTTTTCCAATGTCACCGATTTGACTTTAAACGAAATCGAATTGAATCCCGTATTCAAAAATGATAGAGACTCTTAGACTCGACTATATATTATACCTTCACGAAATGCCATCTTTAAAACATGCTTCTTCCATTCTTCGTACATTGCCAGATTTTAAAATAAAATTTCTACGTGAATTTCTATACGTCTGTGCTGTTCCGCCAACCCCTAGGACGGGGGATGCACACAACTTTAGAGTGGAGGCAGAAAAAAGTCAATTGCAAAGACAGAAAAGGTCACGTACGACGCTTTCAGATTTCTCTTATTGATATCATCAGATCAGAAAACGGAATACCAACTGAGCCATTCCGTCCTATCTCACTCCCAAGGATCTCAGGAACTTGGCTTTATTTCACCCAACCCCGATGGCTTTTATGCAAGAAACAAGACGGCGATGGGATCGAAAAAATAAAAGCTTGTTTATAACAGTTTGTCTGTCTGTCGGTCTGTCTGGCGAGCATGAGGGTGTTTGTCTTTAAACATATTCCGTCAGTTTTTACCATGGTCATTCCCACTTGCCGACTAGCGTGCTTAGTTCGGGAATGGATGAGAGGAGCTCCTAGGAATTCCTGGAAAATCCCTGACAGATATAATGTATTCTCTCTGGCGTTTTGTTTTGAGCACAAACTTACTTTATTTATGTTCAACATACTTTGCGGACGTGAGAAGAGGAGGCTTCTCGTCCTTCTTGGGTGTTTTCTTTTTCGTCCTTTTTTTTAATCAAAATGAGGTTGAGGTAGTCCAGCGCTTCCTCGGTCTACGCTTTTTCAAGGGGCTACTGCAGGAGCTGTTTCGCTTTCAAATTATGTGTAAAACTTCATTTTGTATATGAATATTCAGGATAACTTGGACGCTTGTTGAATCCTGATATGTTGCAGTTTTTCATCTTTCATAGTCATCTTAGATTCTATCTAACTCTATCTATCTATTCAGCGGCAGATGTATGAAATATGCCAAGCATGTTCCGCTAAATATCTGAATGTGCCGTGAACAAATATGGTTATAAGTGGTCCTGTGGTCTTGTAGAATAAATTCGACTATTTGCTACCATCCTTTACCGAATATCCTGTGATATATGCGCTGGTTCGAGCCGTTATCGTATATCCTTTTGAACCTACTTCAGGAAATAGACGTGTAGCTAGTCATGGAAAGAGGACGAACCACTCTGATGGTTAGATTGGCAAACATTCCAGAATGGATGGAATCATACTTCCATGGGAGTCCTTGTCGTCCTATTTCTCCTAGTCATATCCCAAAGTAGTTTGGATATGTGAGCGCGTGCAAGGCTAAACGGATTTCACGAGACTGTTTCATATGATATGTTATAATTGGGACCAAATTTTAAGGCATGTGGAATTTTGGTTTGGTTTCTAGCTTCAATTTGGGGATGAATTCGAAAGCCATGGTAAGGAAAAGTCATGAGGGTTTCTGAGGTTTTCGCGATTAGTATCTGACTTTTTACCAGCACGAAGCTCTTTGAACATACTCAAATTTGTATACGTCATAGACTGTTCCATGACGTCCGAAGGGGTAGCGCGATAGAGGAAAAATTACGTAATCCACCACGATTTCAGCAAACGAATCCATCTAAGTATCGAAACCCATGCACCCTCTCAATTAAAAAGCTTCTAAAGTTCTCCATAAAACTGGAGCTACGAAGGCTTCAAGTTGCCATTAGATACACTTTGAATCCTTGAAACTAGAACACACAATTCTCATAGAAAATAATTTCATTAACCGAACTCCTTTAACATTCGCAGAAATACATTCGAAAATAATCAAAACTTTCGGAATTGCATACCCTTGAGATTCCATTTCCATTACTCTGAGATTCCCTTTCAAAACGAACCAGATATGTGCGCTCCTCTTTTGAGGGCCGGATTCCGGCAACATGGAAAAGTATCTCCCCAGCCACATAACAAAGTATCGCATACAAAGTAGTTTAAGTAGCATTTTGCTTTACACGTGATGCAATCATAAAATGAAAAATTTCCTTCACGTACGCTCGTAACTCTATCCTTTGACTACTAAACACATAGTCGCCCATTTACATGGCTCTGTCCTATGTCACAGGAACAGTGGAAATGCAGAGGATATTTTCCGTTTTTTCCTTGCGCGTTGTCTTTTGGTTGGAAGATTGAGTGCCATGGATGGGAGTTTTAGAAGGAATAAGGACAAGATAGCTCTGAGGAAGGTCAGGCTGCATGGTTTTAATTGTTGTTTGACTGACTGGTTGGACAGTTGTCAGTGGCTGGAATTGAAGTTAGGATGAAAGGGCTAGGAAACGGGATAATTCGTGGGAACTACACATGCTGTTTGCGACAATTGTTTCACGTATCCGATCCTTAAATTGTTAGAATAGCCATTCTAGGGACGTGAGTCATTGAAGTTACTTTTGGGACTGCGTCGCTGAGCACATGTGCAGTAAAGGAGGACAATTTCATAAGTACTTCTGTGAAAGTTACTGAGAGTGGAATGGAACCGCAACTTTATCTTACATGACATATATTTTGGTCCCTCGTTGGCCCTGATTTCAGAGAAAATTTAGAGATTTTCGTACATAGGCAGTTGCTGAAAACCTTTAAATATCTCCTCAGGGGTCGTCAAAGACCCTTAACGGGTCGCTTATGATACGGGGAGTGGCATCCCCGAGGTACCCGAGAAAGTAGTTCTGACCCCCTAGTTGGTATAACACCTGCGTCCTAGGTAATAGCCTCGACCAATTTTCTCGGTGAAGAGCGAACTGCTAATGTCCGATACGCGCCGGGACACACTGGGAGTCCCCGGACAACTCCTTGTCAAGATCGATGGGATGATGTGAGCCTAGCTCTGCCAAGGTGGTAGTTGTGGCCTATATCAGAAGCCAGCCATTTCGGGACCCTGGTCGGGTAGTGTGCATTGAACCGGTATTAGTAGACCACGTTGTCCCGAGCGAGCGCTGATCCGTGAGTTTCGGGATCAGGAAACTGGAGTAGAGGCTTTGTTCCCGAGGGTATACTCGTTCCTGATTATTGCGGGCCGCTCCCTTGCACACGATGCGTCGGCAAAAAAACTTAAATGGTGAACAAAAACAAAACAAACCAAGAGATAGTGGAAATGGTGAGTGAGCTGCTTGGATTTATACGCAGCAAGAAAATGCGCTACCCGCCCTAACGCCCAACGAAGGACGCAACAAGGGCTGGAATACCCGACGAGACATCGGGACGCACAGACGGAGAGAAGTACTCGTAAAGTGATGCGGCACCTGCAACGGAGACAGGAACCCAGACCTTACCACGCAGTACTATAAGTACGGAAAGAGGCACAGTGGAAACTGCCGAAACTAACCAAATGGTTTCGAAAATAATTCGAGTAGGCTGTCGTAAGGCTTATTAAGAAATGCGCAGCACTTGTGAAGTGTATGCGATCTGCCACGTTCCTCCAGAAAAACGTCAGGAAAAGGGTGAAAAAAAGGGGCTGGTAGGCTTGGAGGAGCTCCTGGACAGAATTTCATATTATAGGCGGGCATGGAAAGTAAGAGAAAATTCGCGCCCCGCGCCTCCCGAGGAGAACACTTCGAGCACCAAACGGATCGCGGACAGTCCATTACAGAGCGAACTGGGAAAAAAATGAAAGAAGGAAGGGACATCTGATGGAGACTTCACTCAGGTACTCTCCAGAGCTCAAAAGACGAAGATGAAGAAGAACAACAGACAACAACACGTCGCATCATCAGAAAAACATCTGCCTAAAATTAAGGCGGACACCAAGGACGGAGCACCAAAAGAAAAGGTGGCAGGACGAAGGTGGACTAGACCGTCAGTTCTACTTATTAAGCCGACGGAAGGCAAGACTTTTGCGAAGTTCTCAGTGAAATCTGTTGCAAAATCAAACCCGAAGAGAACGAACCAGAAATATCTTCCATTCGTAAAACAAAGGGTGGTGGAGTCCTAGAACTAGGCCCGAGGACAACAAAAAAAGTTACGTGCTGTGAAGCAGTCAAGCGGTTTCTAGGAGAGAAAGATTTGGTTTCCAGCCTGGAACCCCCCTGCTCTCTGAAAATCCGAGACCTTGACTGCTTCATAGAAAAGAACGAGGTAGAATAGTACATCAAACGCAAATGTCCGAAGGTAACCAATTGGTGTCACCTCTGCGAACTGCAAAGGCCAAAAGCTCGCTGTGGTGGAAGTTGCTGAGCAATACGCGTGGAAGCTTCTAAACAGCAAGAAAATAAGAATTGATTGGGTAGTGTGTAGGATACGAATCCTGGCCACCCCAGCCAAATATTACAGATGTTTGGATGGGACACGGATGGGCACACATCTGCAACCTGTCGGGGACTTGATAGAGGGGCAACATGCCGTAAATGCGGTCAGTCAGGCGATAAAGCGATCACCTGCAATTAAAAGGAAAACTGCGTACTATGGAGGGACCGTGGGGCGTCTGATGAGAACATTGAGCCCAGTGCGGGCTCAGTCTTCAGAACAGAATTGGAAAGAGCTAAGAGGTGGTCAACATCACTTACATCCTACAAATCAATATGCACAGGAGTGCAACCGCTGAGGAGAACAAAGCTGATTTAGTACTCATCAGTGAGCAGTATCGAAACAAGAACCCAGTTTCATGGCACCATCATCATCAGGTTCGGTTGTTATATGAGTTCGGGACGGCAGCCTGCTTAGGATACTTACCCAAGGCCGAGAGGACGGCTTTGTTTGGGTTCGGTGTTTAGGGATAACATTTTTTAGTGTCTATCTTACACCGAATGAGATGGTGCCGGACTTTCGACAAGGCCTTGATGCTTTAAAGCACTCTATCTTAGGCATAAATAGTCGGATCCTGGTCGGGGCTAACTTCAATACCAGGGCACCTAAATGTGGCATGCCTCACACAGACTCCAGAAGGAAACGATTTCTGGAGATGGCAGCGATCACAGGACTGGTCGTTCTAAACACCGGATCCACCCAATATTCCGGCGCTCAGGCTGCGAGGGAAGCATTCCAGTGGTAACCTTTGCGTCGAAATCACTGGTGTCTCTGGTAGACGGGTGGCGAGTTCTGGAAGACTTCTCGGGAAGCGATATGATAGCCAAACAGGTGTAAGTGCCCTCTTTATAAGTTTCTGCGAAAATTCTTCTATTTTCTTGCTGTGCTCTTCTGGATCACGAACTTTAAGCAGTGAAATATCATGTTCTAGATCCTGGGGGGGGGGGGGGGGGGGGGAAGCAACTACATACAGGCGAATCATCCATCCCAAACCGGTACAAATACTGCCAGTAGCAACCACCATACCTCAATGTTGAGAATGAGCCTGTCGTCCTTTGATAGTTTGGAGGCTCCCCCCATCTGCTGTGCCAGAGATCATGCTACTCTGACCTTGCCACATTTCTGCGTTCTGTATCCTCCTGCATACGTCTTACATGGTATAGCACACAGACATTCGCTTCACACTACCAATGATGCCTCATCTGTCTGTGATTCTAAAAGTACTACCGAATTCACCTCCTTCCTGCTCTGGGAGTCTGCAAAAGCCTCCGCCCATACAGGCTACGTGTAAAGCAGAATAGATTGCACAACTCCAGCTAAAAGCAATCTTCTACAGTGTATCAGTTCACCGCATTACACAACAAGCGCTCCTGCACCGAGGCCCATATCACTGTTTGGCCCATTTGATCCTTAACCCAAACAGTTAAGGATACAATTTAGAAGAAAACGCAGGACTCTAGTTTGCATTTCTCTTGGCTTGCGGGCTGCTTCGCTTCGCCTAACGAGGTATACATACAGGATCATGGCAGATCCATCAAAAACTATCATGGCAATATGGATAACATCGTTTTGGCGTACGAATCCAGCAGCGTGCTTTTGCCAGCTGGAGACGTATTTCGCTCCAGCCGATATCACATAGGATGTCACATGCTCAGCTTCGGCTTATCGGCACTAAGCTGTTACTCCCTAAGTAACTGCAGAGACTTCCAAAGACCACACAGACCGTCCTGGCATGTGCAAATTCGAAGGCTCCTGACACGTCACAGCCGACAAAATCCACGCCATGTAGTTGGCGGTTTGTTTCGTGACACGTTAAACCAGGTGGTTCAGCTGAAACAGACGGTGGCTGCACTAACAGCCACCGTTGATTTGCATTCAAGAAGTAACATTAGATCGCACTCTAGATCCGCCTTTCAAAAAAGCGATCGGGTAGTAGGTTGTCAGAGCCATCGACAAGTACCAGGGCATGCTGATATCATCCTAGGTTTGCAGAAATGGCCACATAATATACCAGCCCCTGTACTCTCGCACCAGAGTAGCGTAATTCACCACGAAGCGAGGCTCACCCGCCTGAGTGGCTCGCTTACCTTATCAGATATTGCTTCCATAGTGCCCTACGGACCACTGTCTCCTGAAGCGGCTATAGTTGTTGTTGACTCTGGATATAAGTAAGTAGCTCCTCAAAATTGATAAGGTTCGTCATCAAGTAGATGGAGGACTCAGTCAGGTCTTAAAAATAGACTTGTTGTTTCAACTCCGACTAGCTAAGACTTTAAGCCAAGTCGCAGACTTTGAATCCCCTCGCGACTTTGGAAAATTAGGTCGTAGCCGAGGCACGGACTTTGGAGGCCTCACCTAATTTATGTTCCCCCATGGAAAAATCTGTGGAAGACAGGCTCTCCACTTTAGCGGAAAACCTACACCCAGTATCTAAGGCGCAGTCAGCCAGAACGGATAGCACAGTAAATCCCTTAATGCGAGGAACTGGACACCTGCCTACGGTGAGCCTGATGATACTGTTGGCTAATTCTTCCAATAATCGAGGAAGTAAGGCTCGGCAGAAGGAAACTTTGGCCATAAAGGAGAAGGGACTGTCAAAAGGAAAGCTGGTAATGTGGACGCAACTGGTCCAATTCCGGCCTGTGGAAAGAGATCCTGGAACTTAGAACGGCACAACGGAAGTCACTGCGAAAGAAGGCGAAGTTTCTTGGGAATGAGGACGTGGGGTGGCAACCAAGTGCGGCGATATACAGAAAAATCGGACGCAAGAAAGCGGAACTTTCGGCGAAAGGTGAGAAGAAGCTGGTAACGCCGGTGAGGTCTAAACTGAACGCAACAGACTTCTCAATTTGCGTAATGAAAATATTAAACTACACTTATGTCTATAAACATAAGAGTTAGTCAAATTAACCTGCAGCATGCCAAAGCTTCTTCCTATACACTGGCGGCAAGGCTGGTAAAGTCGCAGGACTGCCCTTATATATTTCTGGTTCAAGAGCCATGGGTTCGTTTTAACAGAATCTGTGGTATTGGATCAGTCAAGGAGACTAGGATCTTCTTCAATGAAAGATCACCGAGACCGAGGGCCGAGGGACAACTTTGTTCCCAGTACCTTGTTGCGGTCAACTTACAATACCAGGCCATTGGTAACAGGAGAAACGTTATAGTTGCCTCTTCTTACTTACCCTATGAATCTTTGTGTCCTCTGCCGACGCGAGAACTAAGGGATCTGGTAGTGTATACAGAATCAAGTGGCCTTGAACTCTTCATAGTTTGCGACGCGAACGCTTAGCATATTTGTTGGGACAGTAGCAAATGCAGTCCTAGAGGAGAGAAGCTGTTTGATTTTATCACTTTAGCTAGTCTGATGACCGGAAACGTACGGCGCGCTCCTACGTTCGTTACAAGATCTTTCACCACTATATCGGAAGTCTGCATTGATCAATAGCACATTAAAATTTTGATGCTCTTTATCCTGGACCGGAATCCTACAGTTAGAAATCTGTTGGAAATCGGTTCCTATATCAAAAGAACTTGTCTTGCGGTAGTCGTCACAAACAACCCGACACCGGTTTCACGTCTGCCACCATTCGGCTTTCCAGAGGATAAAAGTGCATCGCCATTCGTGTGGTAAGGGACAGTGGAATACTATTCTCCAGAAACTTCTTAGTTTTTTTTGACATTTGCTCCCTCCGGTCTCTGCCAGACCGTTGTCCGCGTGACTCCGGAGATTGTTAGGTCGGTGGAGGCCCATTCCGAAGCCTCTCTAGCACAGAGGTGTGCAAGAACGTGTCAACCGAGCACTTTGATGGAGCTTCAGTATTTGCGGGCGGACCTTTACGGTAAATTTCGCGAACTTTTTACGTTTTTAGGATAGCTATTCCCTCTAGGTCTACTCCACTCAGGATGGTCGCTTGATCATTCTATTTCCTTTAGAGTCATCTCCACGGCCGACAAGGTACTCGAGGTGTACGTGCGACCCGTGGTCGCGGAAGTTTCCCGAGACAGAACTCGGGAATTGGACGAGCTTAAGTCCATGGTAAAGACGTTGGCCAACACGGTCACAAAGATCGTCGCGAGAATTAGTACTTTCCGTTCGGGAGGTAGATCTTGATCGTAATCACAGTCAAGTTCTGCTTCCCGAAAAGGACGTTCGGATAGTCAAACGCCGGGAACCCCATCGGTCTCGACGGTTTGTTGGTACCATCGGAAATCAATCATGACATTTGTTAATACTCCAGTCTCGTCCGCCGACCAGTTAGGTTCTCGACAAGTCTGCCGGATATTTGGAAGTATTTAAAGAAGTAGAAGTCTAGTTTGAATAGTTTATAATGAACCTCGTTAAGTATTGTGGAAGCGACATAGATGTAAAGAATAAAAGAGTTAATAATTTGGGTGGTATATTGGTTTTTAATTTATTGGGGAAACGGTCCTAAAAATACCATGTTCCTCCATTTAGACCCACAATGTCCTGCTTATATCTCGCTCGAGCAGGAGAAAGTAAGCATTCTGGGGATCCTCGATAAAGTTTTCAAGAAGTATCCACACATTCCAGAAAACAATCATAGTCCGTTTTGGGTAGCTAATGATTTTCGGCGTGACATATGTAAAGTTTCAAAATTTTCATTATGCTAGTCCCCAAATTTCTACCCAACTAGGCGTCTATTTTACGACAAGCAGAGAGGACTTTTAGCCTAATCAAAATAAGCCCCTATTTTTCTTTAGGGTTTAAGTGGTCCTGACCGCAATAATTTTGGGGAGTTACTTGCTCCTTGTGTATGAACGAACCTCCCTTTTCGGATGAAGGTTTCACACAAAACCTTAAAAATTTACGATTCTCCCCCACGGGTTTACGTCCGCTACCGAACCTTAAAGCATTCCCTCTTACTTCGTTGAATGGGGACCTTGAGGGTTTTTGTGGGCATCCTTATAGGCGCGTTCTTTTTATCCTTGGTCGATTGTGCCTACCGCCCTCTGAGCCGCTCTTCTGCCTCGATGACAGGCTGATCGAAGGCTGGCCAGTTCAGTATTCCGCCGGTAGTTTGGTCTTCTACTGGAGAATGAGCACCTCCTAGGCATGGACGCGTCACACGCTTTGGCAATGCATTGGATCACAGGGACAGCTCTTTCCGTAGAGGCCCGCTTTATTAGGTTGGTCTAACCACACCTCCATAAAGGTCTACTCATCCAGAGTTTTAACAGACCAGGCTAACATCTTTCTCGGTTTCGGGCATGATGGTCTTCCGCCTGGTGACTCCACCCGTAGCCCAAAGAAGATTGTCTGGTGATCGCTGTGGGTGTAGTCCTTGCAGACGCACCAGGACATACCACATGCCAGTGCAGGGGTGAAAAAAGTTAGGTCTATGATTGAGGCAGACGCCCCTTTCTGAAAGGTGTTTACATAACCTTCGTTTGCCAGAATTATATCCAACTGTGCAAAAGCGTCTAATGGACTGCGGCCCCTTGCATTTTTCTCTCTGCTGCCCCACTCACGGGCGCAAGAATTGAAGTCACCAGTAGTCACCGTTGGGCTACGACCTCATGCGCCCAGGACAAGACTGTCAAACCCGCACTTCTGATCACGATGCTCCGAAGGTAGATGAGGCAGGGTCTGATATGTTTGCCTCATCTCTGACGAACAGAACCGCCAGCAAAGTTTGTGTTAATACCACTTTGTCTCCACTCCTTCCATTGGCACCATGTGTATCCTTGTCAGGATCCGTTTTCTCAACGCATCACGAATACAAGCTGAATGCTTCAGCTCTGAAATAGATACGAATTTAATATGATTTTCATCCCAATCATTCGATTAGGATACGCTGGTTCCTTTTTCTGACAACCGCAACGTCAACCGCGAATATTAACCAAATTTTTAAACTCCTCCAACCGCAGCAGCTTTAACTTTAAATCCCCAACCTAATTCCCTAAATAATTTCGACCCCCGACCTATTAACATTCCCCGTCACATTTTCCGCCCATTATCCTTTCCCCAATAATTTTTTTTCGCATCCAAACTCTTGTTAAATTCCCGAATCGTGGAGACAAGATTTTCGGTTGTTTTTGAACTTGTCAATGACGTGATTGATTTTAAAGGAAAATGCTACTTTAGTGGTGAACCAGATTTATTAGGCTCAGCGTCAATACAAAATCAAACATTTACCACGAAATGTCGGCGCCATGCCGACCGATTAAATTATTCTACCAATCGCATCGAATTACCATGTAAAATTGGGGCTGTAGGGTTTTTTCTGGGCCAGCGTTTATTTGGTTGGTAAGTCCTTAAGTTGGTACAAATATAATTATAGAAAGTCCAGACTTTTTTAGCGGAATTTTAAGTATTCAAATGAATCTTGACATGAAATGTGCGGAGGACAAATTCTGGCACTCTCTTGAGGGTGTTGGAGATGTGGTTTTATCACCGAATGCTCTTAGGAACAAGCATCCAGGAATTGGAGACAGGACCTGGATCACGTCGAACAACAGTTGTAAAGGAAGCTAATAGCATTTTCCTGGGATAAACAAATATTAAATAACCGAAAACGTTTCTCCTATCCTTAAAGATTCCTATTTAGCCAAATAGCTCACGCCTGGCTAATCTAAAGAGCTGGAGTCGACAAACAACTTGAAATACGCAAAGATAAACAGCCTTACATCGACAACAACATCCTGGGAACGGTTCACCGCATCGGCAAGTTCCCGTTCCCCATCAACAACCTATTCCTTATTATTTGCTACTTTATTTTGCGTAAACACATTCCAGTAATGTCTTCAACGTTTAGATGGATTTCCGTGTTTGCTATCCTTCGCCATGACTTCTCCTTCATTTTCACTTTCTCTGTTTTCCTCAAATTTTCCTTTTATTGATTCTTTCAACGCACCATCAAAAAGAAATAGCACAAAAGTATTTACAGTCGCTTCTTGAACACGCTTGAAAAAAAGATGTATCCGCCCCCCTCCCCCGAAGCCAGGCAACAGGACTCTCCCGAATTCAGCTTTTCAAGCGAAAACACGAAAAGGTAGAAAGTGAGTCTGTCCAAGTCGCATGTAAACTCTCCTAGAAATGGTTTGTTACCCTGAGGCTTTGTGGTTTTAAGGATCCAGAGGTCAAGGTGAAAATAGCCCCAGGCCATATCAGTTGTAGGTGGATGCGTGATTAAGGCGATTTTCTTTGCTCAGGAAAAACTTGTTTAGTTGAGCTACAACCGAACTGAGTCCGGCATCTCAGCATCTACATACTTCAGGCATTGGCAAGAACAAAAGGATAATGCTAATAGATAAATCCCAACAACCTCTTAAATGCTTACGAACAAAATTGACGACATTGCGGAAAGAAAAACGCCATCAGGTTCAGACGATGGGAAGGACGACGATAGGGAGGCAACGAGAGAAAAAAGTTGATTAAGGTTTTGTCACAGGTGCCGAAAACAAATGTTGCCGTTTTTCCCCGGGAGCTTTTAGCCAGAGCAGAGAGGACTTATCACTTTTCCAAACGATTCGAATTTACGGAAAGAAGTGGATGTCCTTCCTCCTCATACGTCGTACCACCGCAGCGGATGGGAGTGGAACTGCTTGGTTCATTCCATCATCGTTATCCTAGCCGGTGCTGGCGGAAGAAGGCGGTAATTGTCATCATCTGGACAATATACACATCTGTGTCCTTTATGGTGACGATGATGGAGGAAATGAGAAAATGTGAAGGACACATTTAAAGAGTGATTTATTTGGCTAACACAATTGTTTGTCTGATAGGTTTTTCGTGTGCGAGACTAATCAGACTCGCGCGTTTTGGGTTAGTCAATGTAAGGAGCAACAAATTTATATTTCAGCCTTCCTTTATGGACGTCACAGACTTCGAATCCACCCGCGACCTCGAGCAATCATGTCGCGGCCGAGGGGCGGATTTTGGAGGCCTCACCACATTCATACGCCCCTATAGATAAATCTGTGGAAGCCATGCCTTCCGACTCAGTGGAAAGCTTGCATTTAGTGCCTACGGCGAAGTTAGCCAGAAACGAAAGTACAGTAACTCCCAACTTGGGAGAACCTGGAAATCTGACTACGGCCGTCCGCGGTACTACAGCCCAAATCTACCCGCAAACGGAAGAGGAAGGCTCGGAAAAAGAGAACTCCGGCGACTAAGGAGGGGGGACTACAGACTGAATCCTGCCTGTCAGAACCTTCTCCTTGACCCTTATCGGGAAGAGCGAAAGAACGGGAAGCTGATGACATGACCGCTACTGGTTTAACGCCAGTATATGGAAATAGATCCGAACGGCCCGGACACCGTGAACCTGGAAAGACCCCAAGCCGGCGGCAGAAGAGAGCACTGCGAAGAAAGATGAAGCACCTTGGAAATGAGGACATGGACTTGGCTGTGCGACTAGGCACGGTAACGTCCAGAGAAATCGGACGCAAGGAAACGGAATCTCCGGCGGAAGATAGGGATAAACTGGAAACCCCGGTAAGATCCACCCTGGACGCACCAGACTCTTCTGTTAGGGGTAATCCGTAAGACCAACAAATCAATCGCTTTATTGTGCTCCACACCAGGACTTACATCCACGCGTCTCGCGGAAATTAGGACCGGTGTGCGGGGAGGTGATCAAATCAGCGAGGGAGATCTCATTGAAGCTGGTCTCTCCCATAGGAACACGGACACGAACGCAGGAAGGAACAGGACGTATGCGCAAACTGCAACCTCTGTTCTGACTGCTGATGTAGAAGTTTCCTCGAAGGATGGCAAAATGTCAGAGGGACAATTTGCCATCCTCCGGGAATGCCTATGGAAAAAAATGCTGGAGCCTGAAACGAAGCCACGATTTAACAATCAAGGCTTTTGCGATGAACTTCTCTATTTGGAATGCACTGACGAGGCTGTCTTAAAGTGGCTCCAGCAGGCAATCCCGGCTTTGAGTTCCGCCGGTCGGCCCAAGTTCACTATTATCGACACTGAGCTACGCAGGACAGAACATGTCGGATGTTGGTTACCGGGCGCTCGAAGGAAAGCAGAGGACATCATCTGCATGCTGGGTGAACAGAACTCGGGCATGGACTTTGGACACTGAAGGGTAAAGTTCATGAATGCCAGGAAGGACAAATCCACTAACCTGGAGGGTTTCAACTTGGTATTCGAACTGGACCAAAAGGGTCTGAATGTGGTCAGGGGAAGTCACCATATGGTGCTCCACTTTTTCCTAGTTAGACTGAAATTCAGTCATATCTGGAAACTGTAGGGCATCATCTCCATTTTGAGAGCGAAGAACAATGATGGTCTTCGACTCACACAATATAGAGCAAATTGCGGAGCAACGGTGCGCTCTCCCACAATGGAGCTGTACGCGGAGGATAGTGCATAAAGGGGGCTCGCACTGGTGAAGGGACTACAGAGTGATTTCAACCTGCCAGTAATTTCTCCTACATCTTCCAAGGAACAGCCGGAAGAAAGGGAAGCCAAAGACGTGGACGAAACTGACTTGATGGCAGTTCGAGTGATCGAATCTATGCAAACCGGACACCGCAAACCAATCAAGGTGCTAAGTGGAAAACAGACGAATGCTCTGCAGGATGAGATGAGAGTTTTCATGGATGAGGACATGAGAACTGCGGTACCTCCAAGTGCGGCTTTTGCAAGAGAAACCAATCACGAGGGGATCAAGTCTCTGGCGATACGGTGTGGGGGAAACACCGTCACACGCTTCTAACTATTTTCCATAACACAATGAACTAATTTTATGTCGAAAAACATAAAAATTGGTCAAATCAACCTGCAGCATGCCAAAGCTTCCCCCTACCTGTTGACAGCGAGAATGACAAAGCTGCATGATTTCGCCTACATCTTTCTGGTGCGAGAGTCGTGGGTTCGATTTAACAAAATCTGCGGCATTCGACCAGTAAAGGGAGCTAGGATCTTCTACAATGAAAGATCCATAAGACCGAGAGTTTGCAACTAGAGGCAACCATGCTGAGACAGTACTGTTCCCAAGACTTAGCTTCGGTCATCATACAATACCAGATAAATGGCGAGAGGAAAAATATCAAATATTATTTACCCTATGTTCTTTGTGTCCTCCACCGATGCAAGAGCTGAGGGATCTGGTAGCGTATGCAGAATCAAGTGGTCTCGAACTCTTAATAGGTTGCGATGCGACTGCTCAACATATTTGTTGGGGCAGTAGCAAATGCAATCCATGAGGAGAGAAGCTATTTGTGGTTTTATGACCACTAAGGTAGGATGCGCCCCTACCTTGGTGGGACCGAGAAGAAGCGAAGTAATTGACCTAACAATCCGTACCTCAAAAGTGTTAGAGTTGATTACACACTGGCGAGTGCTAGACAAGGTCTCACTGACAGATCCTCGATACCTAGAATTCAATCTGACTATTACGGGCGAACAGTCTGCAGTGCAAAGACGGAACCCTAAGAAAACGGATTGGACAAAGTTCAATGAAATTTTTGGCTATAAAGTGCAGTTCCCTAGGCGACTAAGGACTCCTTTGGCCCTGGAAGATGAATTGAAAACTCGGAACTGCACACTTTTAGTGTGCTATGAAGAGGCTTGTCCTATTTCCTGAGGCCAAAGCGGTAAAACGGTTCCATGGTGGAACCGGGAACTGCAAAAACTCAGGAAATCAATCAGGCGACTTCTGAACGGTGCTTGCAAAAGCAATAAGATCGAAGACTCGTTAAATTTCAGGAACTCACAGGGTGAATATAAGAGGCTCGTTAGGTATTCGAAACAAAACTCCTTTAGAGCGTACTGTGAGAAACTGGAAGGTGAAAGAGGGACTTCAAGGCTGTGCAGAGTCCTCAAAAGGGATGAGTTGGCCAAGTTGGATTCTCTTAGAAAACGCGACGGTACTTTCACGAGCTCCAGACTGGACTCAGTACAGACCCTCCTGGAAGTACACCACCCGGGGGAACGGGTGAGAGAAGTGGCAGGGGGAGGGTTGACGGTTCTTGCAACCCCTTCAACACGCAAGTGTTGCAAGGGGAACTGGAACACTGCGAAAGCGGTTGTTACCCATGAAAAGGTGAGAGCTGCCATACTGTCCTTTGAACATTTCAAAGCACCTAGCATGGATGGCATCTATCCGGCAATGCGAAAGGAGGATGTGGAGCATTTAGAGCGACCTCTAAGAAATATTTTTCGAGGATGTCTTGCTCTGGGCTACGTGCCTTCTTCTTGGCAACAAGTTAAGGTAGTTTTCATACCGAAACCTGGGAAAGATGACTATTCTAATCCAAAGAACTTCAGGCAGATCAGCTTGACTTCATTCTTGCTGAAAGGTTTGGAGAGACTGGTGGAGCGTCACATTCGTGGAAACGCACTTAGGTCACACCCACTTAGTGAAAACCAACATGCTTACCAACGTGGAAAATCCTGTGAGTCTGCTCTTCATTCTTTGGTCACAAAGATAGAGTATGCAACTTTGAATGGTGAGTACGCGATGGGGGTGTTCGTGGACATTGAAGGGGCTTTTGACTGTGCGCCTTTTCAAAAACTTTGTGATGCCGCCAGAGCGCATGGTGTTGATGATGCTTTAATTAAGTGGATCCATGCTATGCTAACGCAAAGATTGTTGTGCGATGAGGTAGGGGTCGATCGCTACCTGACTACGGAAGCAACGAAGGGCTGCCGCCAAGGAGGTGTGCTTTCGCCGCTTCTGTGGAGTATGCTGATCGACTCACTGCTATGCGAACTGCAAAATTTGCCAATACACGCTCAAGTTTATGCTGATGACGTGGCTGTACTTGCTGTTGATCGGGATCTTGGAACGGTGTGTAGGAATATACAGCGTGCCGTTGATTTGATAGACAGCTGGTGCCTTAGACATGGTTTGTCAGTTAATCCAAATAAAACCACAATGGTTTTATTCACAAAAAGGAGAAAACTGGATGGACTTTGTCTCCCTGAGATGAGGGGTACTACCCTTCAACTCTCCGAAGAAGTGAAATATCTGGGGGTCACTCTAGATAAAAAACTTCTTTGGAACAAACATGTAGAGGTAAAGATGAAACAAGCTCTCACAACTTATGGGCTGTGCAGACGGAACTTTGCCTTCACATGGGGACTCAGGCCTCATGTGGTAATGTGGATATACGTTGGCATCATTAGACCGATGTTCGTATATGCATCCGTAGTGTGGTGGGTTGAGGTGAGACAAAAATGTTTTCACCGTAAACTAGCCGCACTGCAAAGAACTGTTTGTCTGGTATCACTGGTGCCATGAGCACGACATCCGGCGCAGCTCTGAATGCACTACTCAATTTGCAGCCACTGGATATATTTATTCAAAGCACTGCAATGAGAGCAGCTCATAGGCTAATTCGATTAGATCTATGGGAAAACAAGGGATGTGGGGGCACAGAGCATTGGAAGAGTTACTGGGAGGACTGAATCCAGTTCTTACAATGCCTTCCGATTATCGTGTCCCCATACATCTGTTTGGTAGAAGATATGTAGTTACCCTGAAGCGTAGAGAGGACTGGGAAGACCCAGAGGAATGCGTGGCGGGATATACTGAAGTCTTCTACAACGATGGCTCAAAAACAGAAGAGGGTTCTAGAGCCGGAGTCTACCTCTCGCATAAAAACGAGAAGTGGGCTTTTCCTTTGGGACATTATGCCACGGTTTTTCAAGCCGAAGTTTATGCGATCCTAAGGGTGGCAAACTGGATGATTGACGAGCGGTTGAAGGGCAGGCGCATCGCAATCTGCAGAGACAGTCAAGCTGCACTGAGGGCATTGAGCAGTCCTTTGATTACCTCGAAAATCGTTCAGGCATGCAGAGACCGTTTGAACTCTATCTCTAGATTCAATACGGTGGAACTAATCTGGATACCTGGTCACTGTGGCGTGGAAGGAAATGAAATCTCGGATGCTTTAACAAAAGAGGGGTTAATCTCCTCTATGCCGGGACCAGAACCAGCAATTGGAGTATCAGTAGCATTGGCTAAGTCTGTCTTCAAAAACTGGGAACAAGCTACCCACAACGACAGGTGGCAGAGCCTAAATGCTGCTCGATACACCAAACTTTTCCTGCCAGAATCGAACATTCGTACCACAAAGTCTATCCTGTCAAAAAGCAGGAGGGCTTGCAGGTGTATTGTGGGCATTCTGACAGGCCATAATTCGCTAGTTGGGCATATGTTCAGAATAGGAATTACTCAAGATGGAACGTGTCCCTCCTGTAATGAGGAAGCGGAATCCATGGAGCATTTCCTATGTGAATGCCCCGCCTATGGACGCATCAGGCATCAGATCTTTGGTGCTGATGTTCTCCAATTGCGACGGGTAGCATCACATCCACTAACGGAAATCCTGCAATACGATAACGAATCCGGAATATCCATTAGACGGGGGTGGCGACTACAATGGGCCAACACGGCCTGAGTGCTCAGAAGCTGTAGCTTCCCCCCCACCACACACACACACGTAATGCCATCATGAGTGGAGATATAGAACAGCACGAAAATCCTTAAATGAAAATTAAAGCCACTTTCAACCTTACAAGGAGATCAGAATTCAAGCTCTCGAAGGCACTCAGTTTATTAAATTTCCCTTCTCCTTGAGCGAGCTAGCTCGAAAGCATCCATTGCTAGGAGACCCGAGATATATTTCGTACTTGAATTCTCTTGAAAGAATGCAGACAAGAGGCATTCCTCCCCGATTTATTCTTGATGATCCTTTGTCTCTTCTACTACAAAATTAAACATACTCTCTACGGGAATCTCTCCAATTTTCCTGATTTCACCACAAAAGAGCTTATCATCAACACAATTTCCACATAATCAACACAATTCGAATAACCGTCGCACTTTTAACCCACATCCCAAAATCAAATCCGATAAAGGTTTGTAATTATCACAGGAGCAAGCCCTTTGTGCAGAAATCCTAGCGCACTAAATAATGAACCCCAGCGAACCACTAAGTGTGCCAATCACCGATAAAATTTGACTGAGTGATTCGGAATTGTCCCTTTAATTGACATTTTGATTCAGTTGGTAATTGCGGCTGAAAGTCCTTCCTATCATTGCACTAACCCAAATTCGAAATGCATTTGAACGTTATTTTTGGTGGATTTTGATGAATTGTAGACTGCGTGGATCTAATCGCGATGCAATGGGGTTGACGCGAAATTGGCAAGGAGAGCTCGTCAGGGATGTGCACTTAGATGAAAGCGCGAATGTTTTTTCAGTGACGAGTGCGATTAGAGATTTGCATTGTTCTCGTTTGCGGCGGTCATCATAACGAAGAGTAGGGAACATTTGCAGGATTTTCGTAGGAATGAAAATTTCGGGTCTTTATATATATTTATGTTTACCATTTAGCCCTTAGTGGGATATAGCGCGTCAACCAAACCTACGTGGGGTTACCTGAAATGCACCTCAACTCTCCCCACGACTTTCTGAGACGCCCGCACTCCTTCTCTACTCTTCTGGGCCAAGCGCCCTTGAAGCGGACCAATTGTCGGCCACCCCCTTGTTCCACACTCTGGTCTGGGACTTCCAAAATTTCCGTACGAGTGAATATTGCACTAGCATATGCAGCGATAAATAACTTAGAAGGGAGATCGTCCGGCATTACTCCGTTTGAGTCAAAATGATTTTTCTTCTGCTTGGACCAACGGTCCGTATCCACATGTTACGGTGAATAGCCCTTTCATCCACAAGAGGAGGAACTTCCCCGCATGGGATGCGGTTAAGAATTACAGCGAAATCATTTTTCCATCTCTTCAGCTGGTCGTCGTGAAAAAAGAGCCAATCGTCAACGTCCTTTAGAGGACTTTCCAGAAATTTGCGGCTACAAGCAAATTCTTCCGTGAAGCGGCAACTTCCGTACCTCTGACCAGCGCAATGACAAATTACTTTTTGTCATGGCGCAGACTACGCTGAACTTCCCGGAATTTCACTCGGTATCAAAATTCGAATGCGTCACGGACGACATCATTCGCAACAGTCAACAGAGCCTTCAACCACTTCCTTTCACTAATCGGCTTCCATGATTCCGCAGTCAGCCCAATTTCATGAGGCGCATTCGGGACGTGGCAGACAACCTGCATAGCACTCAAGGAAAGAGCATTTTGGATGGTAACCCAATATTCATCGGTATTCTCAGGCAGGTTGCTTAGTGTATCGGCCATCCGATAAGCAGGGTAACCCTTCCACTGTTATGCGACAGCTGGATATAACAAATGATCAATGTTGAACCTGGGGGAGGGGGGAGGGTTTTGTAGCTTTTCAACCTCACGAGAAGTGGCGGACGCAACGCGCAAGCGAACGTAAGCGACCATCAGATAGTGATATCACTTGCGGTCGATGTCAGTGTCTCTCCTGTTATGCAAATCCAGGAGACAGCCCCTGAATTTACTACTTATCGCGAAGTGGTCATTCTGGTTTTTTGTACGGAGTCGGTCAGTTGAGACCAAATTAACCTTATAACAGGCCCTGTGCTCGAACAATACGGCACCAGTGACGAGGTGGTGAAAGTTGCAGAGATCCACGAAGCTTCCACTATTATCGGTCATCAAAACCATGCTTTCTCATTACATGTTCGAGCAGGATGTCAGAGCCCACCTTAGCATTCAGGTAACTCATTTAGGAAGCCTCCACTGAACTGCGTTTAATTGCTCGTAGAAAGCATCCTTCTCCACTATATCGGAAGTCTTCGTTGGTGCATAGCATTACAAAATTGTGATGGTCCTTAACCTGAACCCAAATCTTGAAGTTATAAGTTTGTCAGGCTCCCACATAGTGAGAACGTACCTTGCGGTAGCCGCCAGAAAAAAAAACGGAATGAATTGCGACCTCAAGGGAAAATATCGATAACCGATAGCAAATAATGGGAGCAAGGACGACTCAGCAGATGTCGATCTCACCACAGATTAGTAGCCCTAACTTTTTTCAGAACATTTTTGAAAATTGGTAACCTTAACAAATGAGGGGTACAAGCAACCTTTAGAGACCTTTCGACACGATAGTTATACCCACAGTAGTCAGAGATGAACAGTTGGATGCTATCCGTCGGATGGAAGATAGTGACACTTGCGGAAAAATCTATCCTGGTCAGGCCAGCACAGCGGAGGCACCAGAAGCTGGGACCCGTGCTTAAAGTTGGTAAAACTCCGAAAGATTCGCCCATTGAAACGCTAAACTGGCTATCAAATATCTGAGAGCAGTGGCAGAAACAAATCTCAACTTTATGTAGCAAGTGCAGTATCAGACGACAAAGAATCTAGTGCCATTAGCCAGCAGAAACTCCATGGTATTCTTATGGGTGACTTATAATTAGGATGTTGAGCTCAATTTTTGTTTTGAGTACCACATGTTTGAGGTAGTGCCTTCCTCGTACATATAAATTTAAAAACCATCTGTTCTACACAAAAGCTTTGAAATACGACAAGACTTATCTGGGCACAAAGGCAGAAAAAATAATTGGTAAACACAAGATGTTTCGATTCAGAATACGTAGCCGGTACGGTACACCTTTAAGCCATAGAATAATGGGAGGTCAAAAAAGTATACTCCATTGCATTGACACATTGTCGTAAGGGGGGAGGAGTGCTCTCCAGAGTCCCACCATCTTACTTCCCTCAGACCCAGAAATTCCAGCTTATAGTGTTGGAATTCTCACTCAAGTTGGAGATGGCGAGCATTGTGATGACCCTCGCTACCGTTGTCGAGGAGCGTGCATACATTCCAAAAACCAATCATCAAAAGTCGAAGCCGTGAGATCAGTCCCTATCCGTAGGTGCTCAGAGGTGGCGGCGAGGAAGATGGGGCGACAATCCCATCGGCCAAACCAAAACCAAGTGGCCGAGGAGAACGGAACGGGAGACGCTGTAATCACTTTGGTTTGCCGGCGTGATTCAGTAGGCGAATGCTCCAAAGACCTAATCAGGGCGATCAGACCCGAGTCTGCACGGGGACTCATCTGAAGTGGCAAATTGGTCACGAAACCTTACCAGGGGTATACTGGTACCATGGGAACCGGGAAAGCCCCTAGACTCACATACTTCGGGTGAATTCCTGTTGTATGTGAGGACAGCTCGGTTATTTGCGGTTGGCCCCCCTAGTGGGAGTATCATGGTGGTTGTGGTTGTGGTTGTGCTCAAGCGAGAAGAGACCTTCGGGCCTCGACGTGGTGTTGCGTATCAACACGGGTGCCGTACTCCATAGTTCGGTAGAGATTTAGGTAATTCTTGCATCCACCAGTATGAATGCTAAGCCATGCACTTGGTATAGACTGGTACCGTTGTTGCTTGTCTCAGCGGGGCTCTGATTGTGGTCACAAAATCAATCCGTGTCCGAAGAGGACCGTAGGATTAAGTCTCACGACAGGTGCCTACGTAAAACACCATGGGCTTCACAGTCCCTATCCGTACTGGTAAATGAGAAGGTGAGTGTTTGTAGGCACCGGTGGTCGGGATCGAGCAAGGGGATTAGCGTAAAGCGCAATCTATTCTAGTTAGTAGTAGCAACCCGAAAATGGGCTACTTTTACTCGGTTTGGGCCTGTGAAGAAGATTGGGGTATTGAGGAAACGTGGATTGGAGAACCTATTTGATAGAACGTGTGACCTTAATTCAAGGAAGAGGTAAATCATTAAGGAGATCTCATATTATACAAGCTAAGTGATGTCGACCGACTTAATCTAAAGTGTGCGAGGATTAACTGCCAAAGCATCGGCCAGACTTAGTTAGTCTCTGTGAAAGTCCGAGGAAGTTCTTTGATAAAAGGAGGGGAATTCTAGGTTCAGCCTTTTGTACTTGGCCGTGCATTTCCTGAGGATAGTCATTTCGAAGCGTTGAAGATCTTCAGCTACATTGTAAGACATGGTAGGTCGCGCTGGGAAACCATAGGTTAGAGCTGATCAAATTAGGATTTTGTGTAAGAGGGTTTTAGTGGCAGGAAGCAAGGCCCGGGGAAAAGGATGTTTAAGGCAGCTGAGGTTTTAGAACCTATAAATGATCTGATGGGGGTTGGATAACAATGCGTAGTTATAAGCCTGGGCTACTTTTCGCGGGCGGGAGAAATTTGCGGGAGGCAGGGGAATATCATGGAAGGAAATGTTAAAAAGTTTGGAGCTTAGGATGGAGCCCTGTGCGACCCCTGAGTCGACTGCGAAGTCGTGTTTTCCAGCTGGTTAAGGATATTGTCTGGCAAGATCTGTGGTTTTGATTATGTGGAATGATAGAGGTTTAGTAGGATGTGTTCGAAATTTTTCCAATATTGGACAGAACTGAGATAGGCCTCATACCTTTAAGATCCCAGGAGCAATCCTTCTCTTAGGTATTAGGAGAGCTGATTTCCAGGAAACAGAGAAGCGCCCCTTATTCGGGCAATTGTTGAAGCGAATGGCGAGACCTTCCCTGATGGTGGGCGCGCACTTTCATAGGATGAAGTTGGAGATACCGTCAGGACCCGATGATTTTTTATTGTTAGAGCGGATAATTGCAAATTCAATTTCTTCTTGTGAGGTAAAGGAGGGGTTGAACGAGCAGATTCTGACTATGTTAACCGGGCGGCCGAGAGAAGAGGAGCATAGGTGAGACCCATATAGATTCAACCTTTATTCGTTGAAAATAGTGACTACCACCGAATATCAGATGGGGTCCGCGGGCGACCTGGCTCTGAATAAATGGCTAGAGAAGTCTACGCAGGCAGGCATTTTTTCCTCGGGGGAGTGAAAGTGGATATTTCCTATTTTTATCGGGGAGCAGTTGACGTTGAGAGAAAATTTTTTCCTTCCAGTCAATCGATTAATTATTGAGAAAACTTGGGGGGGGGGGGCAGATTTGAGGGACATGAGAAGTTTCTTGTAGGTAGCATTCAATTGGGATGAAGATAGTTCCATTAATTTTGCTGGACAGGCTTTTAATGATCTTGGAGAGAGGACTGTAGTCTGTGTTGCATCTATTACGTAATCGGTGGAATAATCGTTTTCTTTGTTGCGGGAATCTGTTCCTGTTGCCGACTAAGAGCAGGGCCGAGGGAGAAAGGCACCCGTATTTGTAGTAGCCATGCTCTTTGTTGAGAGCATGCTTGTCAATTGTGATTTCGAAGGAGGAGTTGAATTTCCCAATGTAAGTACCAATATCCGTTTTTTTCAGGAGAGGATCCACTGCACTGGATAGGTTGCGTTGAAAATCGTCCTAGTTTGTCAGATTGAATGGTATGGATTTGTACGGACGCGGGAGGGAGGGAAAATTTGCTGTAAATGCATAGAGACACCCAGGGCATGATGGTCAGAGTGAGCTTCCAGCAAGGATCAGCTAATGACGCAGACTGAAAGAGTGTACAACGTTATAAAGCGGTAGAATTTGAATTGCTCAAAGGCTCCTATTAAAAAAATAACTCTTCTTAGTCAGAAACCCTTTTAAGCAGTGTAAACACATCGAGTTTGACATCAACATTCATTTCACATATCCTTTTGAGATCTCTGTAGATTTGTTACATCCGCGGAGGAAAGAGGTGACCGGCAAGATCTCTGACAAGGGCATACGTCCTTCCTTAACGAACTCGAGGATTTTTAAAAAATTGGTCCGGAACAGAAGAAATTTATCATTTCTAGTACGTGGTAGATTTCAATCAATCAGTGGCAATCCTTAATTGGTCTCCACCCATGATCGAGCTGCACCCAGAGGAAAAGCAAGGTACCATCTGTTGTGTCACTTCTGCATTATGTCCTAAAAAAAGAAATCTGTACACCAAAAGTGTGGGAAATACTTCATACCTAATTGGTCCAGTTCACTACAAACCGAACGCGTATTCCCATATTTTCCTAGAATCTGTATCCGCGAACGTGGCAGCAAAAAGCGCAGTATAAGTCACTTCTGCGAAACATCACCCAAAAGCTTTTCGTCACTTTACAGATTCAAAGGCAAATCCATGACTCCTTCTAAATAAGTTAGTAAGTGAACTTACTTAGCTAAACCCTTCTAGATATGACATCGGTGCAACTTAAACTAAATGAAAAAAACAGCCGAAACCAATGTTAATCGTTGATCGAGGATTCAGGGAGTCCTGGGTTCGGCATCCACTTGATAGCGGACCGGGGACCAATTGACAAGCAGCCTACTCCAATTCTATGGTACATGTACCTCTCTGTTTTGGGATAGTAGACACTTTTTAGAAAGAGACGATTAGCAGTTTTGTCAGTGCATTAAGTGCTTCGTCGTATGCAACTAAATCCTAATTCGGCCACCTTTGGTGGTCTCAAATTATTAGGCAGTTTTACGTTCAATATAATTCGCGCCCATGTCATGTTTGCCAATTTGTGTAAAGGAGCGAATAACAGCTAGTTGTCAAGTCAGGGCAGAGGTGAGGCACCGTCTGATAAGGACGAAATCACAAAGCACCTCTCATTAAGAATTTGTTGCTAACACAAAGGGAGGTGATCCCTTCAAGGTAGTTATACTATGATAGTAGCAGCAGTTAAATGCTAAAGTCTGTCAAATAACCTTTCCGTTTCCTACTAGTTGGAAATTGAGCGGTGAGAAAGAAAAAGGATAAGAGTCCTTGCCTCATTTCAAAGGGCGATCAAAAGAGAGAATGACAAGAGAGCTCAGAGAGATCATCATAGAAGGGGGTGTGCTTATTTTGGTTATCAATCGAAAAACCATCAAGTTCCTTCCAAGAACCCGATGTGACTGATTGGACAATAGCTTCGCCTTGAAGGACTAGTTGCGACAGTTTCCCGTTTAATTCTCAAATCCAACTCCGGAATATATCCATAAAAGCCTACACTTTCCACTTTCCTTTACCCTGACTCTCTTCAATCCTCTCTCTTTCTCTCAACGGTTACATTTTCCGACCCTAACTCCGCAAGCGATTAGTTACTTGAATTACGTCGGTATGTAACTAATTGAATAATTGTCACACATAGTCCAGTCAGCTAACAAGCTAACCAGCCAACTAACAGGAATGCAACAACGCTTACAGGCGAATAACAACGTTGCCAACACAAAACGACCAGAGCATCCACCAGTTCAACACGCTTTCTCCGGGATAGGGGGTGCGATAGGGACGTTGGCATTCTATTTTACTGGATAATCCAATTAAGCTCGATGCCAATAAATCAATTAATCGGTTAGTCGGTTTTGGACATGCTCGGGCTCTATGTTGCCTTCATTTAGATAATTGTGGGGACATATTTAGATAATTACAATGTCATTTCGGATACCATAGAATGTTACGATTATTGTTGTGCGAGAACGGCTAGTTGGGCACCATTTGAATTCCATCACAATTACAGAATTAAGGGGTTGGATAAATTATATCATGAGCTGGTGGTCATGCCAGGGGACCATATTTCGACTGTCCCTCCTTCGTCTTATCGTAATCTATCTCGACCGTTTATCTCATTTCAATTGACAAGGAACGTAGTGGCATCCAAAGTGTGATTTATGCGCAGCAATGAGAATATTTTTATTGGGGTTCATTTTATCAATGCTGTTTTACGAGCATTGCTTCCTTCAAGAAGAGTTTCTTATGCATCTATCTCTGGGAACAATGATCTTACAGATACGGAGACTACGCGGAGTATCTAGACCAGCATATGTATCTATTGAAGTAAAACCTCCGTTGATGGCAATTTTTATAGCCTCTAGGTGTAATAAAGTGGGAATCCCATGCTCTCCACCCGCACTGGTGCAGAGCCACTAAAGTAGTTTGCGATTCATTTACGTCACTTTCATAAGCAGATAATAGATAATTTTGATTTCATCCGACATTACACTGGCCTTGCATCTTTCTCCGGTGTGAGTTGAATTCGTGAGAGAGAGGATGAGCCCATAAAGTGACTTATGGCCAAAGTTTTTGGCAAATTGCAGACATAAAATAAAGTTTATGCGATAAAGATGTTGGTATTGCTAATTTCGATGTATGAACGGTCGTAAATTGCAACAATATTGTAATGGTAAAGATGGTTTTTGGTTTATTTCAGTTACACGATGGAATTATGAATTATAAGGAAAATAAATAGTTTTGGATAAAACAAGAAGGACGTAGAAAAGACAAAAGATTGTTTGAAGACTACTGACACAACCCTTTGAACTAACTTGGATTCCAAAAAGTTCAACATATGCTCGGATTTGCGGGTTCCAACCGCTTTAAACCCTTTATTACCGATTGTCCAACCTTTCATCAATTAGCTGCCTACAAAAATAGCAGTGAACAGGTCACTTATGAAGGAAGAAAGACGTCTTGATTTTGCTCAGGTTAACTCGATTTCACAAGACGAACCGATAGGTGAGCCGAACACTGCATTACCTGAACTAAGGACGTCACCTTCATCCCTTAAATTAGGCGTGTACAATCACCAAATTGGTGCCATTACTGATGCCATTATTCGCTGGTCAATCCAAGTCCATTTTGTGGGAATAAAGTAGTAGAACTGTATGTGCTAGAATAGCAAACCACATAAAATGCCTGCAGAAATAATGGATCATGGAGCCTTCTTGAAGAGGCCGTTGCACCATGTACCGCACTGGTGGTCGTTAGCGCCAGGTTGCACGTACCTCGATTGATACCAAATCGGAGGTTTGATTTTGTTGGACGAAAACTGAAGAAACCTTTTGGAAGTCAGCGTTATATAGGGTCGCTTTTCTGTCAGTTATTCATGATTCCTTACCTCCTTGCGAGAATTTCATGCTAGTTGTAGGCGATTAAGAGAGAGAGAGCTTTCTGAGCTCTAAATGGGGTTCCAACCTTGTGCTAATATCCACAAATGGTAAAGTTGTCACATAGGCGTTGTAATAGATACTTGACATAGATAAAGAATTTGGTGCAAGTGTGTTGATCGATGTGTTCCCTTTCCTTTTGGAGGCTTTTCATGAAAAATCAAGTTAAGCTCGTTAATGGGAAATTCACCGAAATCTCTTTGTATCTCTTCTGAAGAAGTTTTGCTGGAATTACATAGAAAATGTTACATAAGGGCGATATCGGTGCGTAGAGGGGATTATCTGGTAGTTTTTGATGAACAGTGACGTGATATCATCCTCCTAGATCACAGGCGTATTGATTTCATAATGAACATGAATCCACCTACTCTCAATTTCAGAATCCGCAAAACTGAGCACCCGAATTACGATCCCTGGGATTGGCTCAAAAGGGATAGATACACTCCGAAGGTACCGTCAATTATGCCTCATTCGCTGTGATTTGTGAAGCGGCAAAACAGCATGGTAATAGATACCTCACTACGGCTCCTGGAGGACACAAAGCCGTAATATTTATCGATATGTGACCACTGGAATGCCACACTCCAGATAACCTACTAATTATGTTCACTAAAAACAATAGGTCAGTCAGTTATAGGCTACAATAAGGGTATGGGTTGGTAGGTATTAGTCCATGCTACTAGAAGCACAAATAGCGCGGTGATGTACCCTTTTGATGAGATTGCTGCAAGAAGGATGAAGGGAACATAATCTATACCCCTCGGATCCGTGGAGCCCATCCGTAGCATTTGCAAAGGATAACAGCTCTTCAAACCTACAACCAGAAATCTCCTTGAGGTCCTTAAAGAATTGTTACCAAGTGTCGGCAGTTTGATTCTAACTAAAGCTAGGTCCACGCAAATGAAATGCTAGAGGGTCTCTGCTCCCTCTCCGTAACTTCGTCAATGCGAATTGTAGAGTATGCTGAGTTCCGGAACCCTAATCCATTTGTCCGCGTCTAGCCCAAAAACGATCTCGATCGAGTTTTGTTATAAGAGGTCCACATCCTCCTCACTTAGCACCATCAGGAGTCAGGGGCTATCAAGTTGTGGGAGCGGATTCCACCTTTCACTCCTCTCCACCCTTCGTTGGGCAAGAGCGTGGCGTCGTGTTGTTAGTGTATTGACCTGATCATTCCCTTCGTTTCTATGACCAAGATGCCAAAAGAAGGTGATTTTGAGCGTATCACCCAGACTATTCGGTGCATTCCTGCATTGGCTCTGTTAACCTGGAAGATGTCGCCACTGACGGCAAGCCCCTAGTGACGCCTGGTGGTCGTTACGCTTGGGGCTCAGATAATGCACTAGCCATCGACAAGTCTCCAGCTTGGGTATTCTGCAATACTGTACGATCCGGATACATTGTGCGTATCCGAGAATGCTTCCACTCCGGTTCCACTATCTTCAATCCCTAGGTAAAGAATACCGTGTGGTAAACCAGCAACACATTGCTAGACTTCTTCAAGCTCGCCATACTTGTGCGTGGTTCATTGGGAATGCCTCGAATTCTTTAAGTACCTCACCATGAATATTACAGTTGACGAAGGACTTCACTGTGCAACATTCGAAATCACGATGAGACAACACTGAATTTAATATAGTGGTACCTCCATAAAGGACATCCACGTACTTCCAAAGAACCAAACTCGGTCGATGATCCGGCAGGCGTAGAAGGCTATTCAAGGCCTTCCTGACATAATCTCGCTCATGACGGTGGGATATATCCTTGATACTAATACCACCTAATTGTCGTTATACGCCTCCCTTTTGCCCAGTATCCGCAGAATGTCATCCATTACTGCCAACCAGACAATTAAAGAGAAGATCAAGTGACTATCTCCCAGATTAGAATGGATTATCCTGGGTAAGGATGGATAAAACACCCCTTCGAGCCTCCTTCATATGTTAGCTTTAGCACTCGCGTTATTGAATACCCCTTCTGTATTCAGGAAGGCAGTTTTTGATATCAAAACGACACCGGCATATCCGCGAAAGCGCTTTGCATATCTGAACAAAATACAGCTCCGGTAAATCTCTCCAAACCAACACACATGGCATTCTTGCTCTTCTTGAAGGATGACTGGTATTGCTCCGTCTTGACCCAAGGATTCGTATAGTGAGAAGCTGTAGCCCAACTGATTTTTTCTTCGGTGACTAGGGACTGGATTATCTTCAAACAAGTGGAGCGGTATAACTGGGCGAGGAAGTCCATCTGGACTAGCAGTGTCAAGGTCTCACCAGAAGATTACGTTCAAGAGCCCTCCGACTATATTGAATATTAACTTCTATGTTCCTTGATCAAAATTTTGGTGAATCTCACAAATAGATTCGCCAATAGTTTTAATATTCTGATATTCTGATGTTGTGATAGCAATCCAGTCATCACCGCTTCCTGGAAGTATTGATACCTCGCTTATATCTCCTAAAGCAGCCCTTGTATGTCTGCCCGTACTAGACACTGAACATCTTCCTGGTCAGTTTCCTGAGATAGGTCTGAAAGCCTCGTTGTCAGCTAGCAGGGTGATATCAAGGACCTCCCTTCAAACGCCGCCGTCTCTCGAACTGGGAAAGTGTAAAGTTAGTGTACTGCCCCTGCCCAATAGGTTTACGTGAATTATAGAGTCGAAGAGAGAGACTGCCCTCTTTCCCAACTGCACCAAAGCGTGTGCCTCACATTGCCAATGCAGTCTATAAACAGCTTGATTTTTTTCGATCCGATAATAAACGTCAGATATTGTAATTATTTCGGTGGTATTGATTGATTGTAAGTCAGGTAAACCCAAGAGAAATACATTTTACCCAGTTTGATCATGGTTAAGTCGCTGAAACTCGGGTCTGGACACAAAAAAGTGTGCAGACTCTTCCTTACGAGGATGTATGTATGCTCCGGGTCGGTTGCGGTTAGTGCCTCCTGCACCTCGGAATAACTTATAATAAATACTTTGGAGCTCTTTTATGATTCAGCCTCCTCCCATCCAGTCCTCCCGTATTGGTGCGATGTCAATATCTTCCTCCTGGAAGAAAACCAACAACTGAACGGAGGCGACTGCTGCAGAGTTAACAGTGCTACCTGTAATGACTTGCTGATTGAGAGATATTCAAAAACCATCTACGACGGACGATAATAAGAGGGCAGAGTTGTCCCAAAGACGTAAGAAGTAAACGAAATTGGCGGTGAAGGTCCTCTCGTTCCGCTGAAGCATCCTATCTGGTACGATGTCAGAGGGGCCTTTCGGACACTTCAGTCCCTTAAGTGTCATTTACAGTTGTCACCTTTTTCTTCGTATTTTTGTCCTATTAACTATTCTGGGGATTGCAAATTCGTTTGGTTCCAAATAACAGTGGATTACCTTTCCCGGCTCTTAACTTCGTTTTTTGGTGTGTCGGATAAATGACAACACTTTTAGGCTATACCACGCTTTATCGTCCGAAACAAGTACTCTCAAGTCTAATTTTCCCCAAAAAACTGTGGATGGATACGCTGAGTGCAGATTTGAAAGTCTCGCGGCAACCAACTTTGCAGGAAAGAAGAAACCTGAATCCAGCCGTCCACAAAGGTACATTTTCTACATTTTTGGGGTTTCTCTTACTAGGGCATCTTGGACACTATGTAAGGGCTCATAATGGCACTTTGACATTAACAACTTTTGCAGGAGATTGGATTAGAGCAATGAGGTAGAACTAAGTTTTTAATTTGAGGACCCCTCTTCTTCCTTCCCTCACTAACTCCAGGGAACTCACACCTAATACGAGACGCCCTCCAGTAAGGATGGGAACCGCAAAGGCTGCACTTCTTGAAGATCTGAGGCATGGGAAACATCCAATGACGCAGTGATCAGCTGAGGATCTTCCCTCTCAATCGTGGCACTCAAGTCGTGAGTTTTAAAGGTCCACGCGTGGTCAAGCACGATGATTTTCAATAAGTTCGCGTTTCCTTTTTGTATTTCAAGCTTCGGTGCGGTCACGGGCATTAATTAAAGTGTACGTGGAATTTTGTAAAACATCACGTGATTTACTGAAGTACCCAAAAAATGCCCTCGCATTCCAAAGCCCTGATAAGCGGTAGAGGCGTACAAGCTCATGCTAGCGGCGACAATCAATTTCGCCAACTTTCTAAATTTTTCGGGATAAATCTCTCTTTTTGTACGACTCCGACCAATTCCCATGGTCTCTAGCCTCCGATCCCATTACACCATTACGTACCATCAAAGAGGACTTCGTAGCGTAGGGGACTTCAATGAGATGCGTTGTAGACGGACGGACGGACCTTACCTTCCAAGATCTTGTTTAAAATGAGGATGGCCCTCGGATGATAGGTCTTGAAAAGGACTCCAGTAGACTTTTACGCCTTCGTTGGCTTCTGATAGCTGGCATTTTAGTCGTTCCTCGTTTCCCGGGAGACCTCGTACATCAGAAATTTCGGGGCAGGAGTACTATGGCACTCGGGTCATTCGGTTCAAGGCTAGTGGTTTCTAGGTTAGTCGGTTTGTCAACTCGATCCCCGAAGTTCCAGTTTTTTCCAGAATAGGGGTGCTCCGAGTGGTACCCGCGGTCCTACCTGCGACGGTTCAATATCAGAAATTGGTCCTTCGACGTCTGACATCACTACCTCTTCCTCTTTAATCAACTTGGTCCTAATCGAAACAGAATGTGTCCAAGATATTGAGAGCCCATGTACCATATGTCTCTTTTTTGGGCCAACCGCTGGGTGGGTAGAGGAGTCAGTTGAGCTATGCAATTCTTGAATTGGCTCGCACTCCTCACTGCCTTCCGAATATTTGGCACAAGAACAGGGAATCCTATTGGGATTGGGGCAGCATCGCTTTCTTTCGCTTGAAATATAAATAATATTTATTCAAAAAACAAAAGGTTGACTGACGATCTTGTCCAGGGCAGAAGGTGAGGCAGCGTCTGATGAGTTGCCTTTGCTCTGGACGAGACCGTCAGTCAACCTTTTGTTTTTCAAACAAAACTTGGGTATTTCACTCAAAACAAGGGCTCCGTGGACCAGAAGAGGGGAAGTAAGTTGCTTCCCACGTGGTCCGGTCCGTCATCAAGTGGATCCGAACTGAGCACTCCCTATATTCACAACAAAAAATACTTATTTGTTAACTTTAAGCGATAATTGACATCCCTGTTCCTCTCTCTCTCCCCCTCTCCTTCTCTTACTATTAAATTTCATTCGATTGAAAAAGATCCTTTTCACTTATGTGTGCTTTGCCTCAATATGATTTTAACTGCATTGAGTTTGTTGTCAATTTCGATCCAATGTTATACTGCACCATCACGTGTCCTTGTATCACTCCAAAAACATCCTATTTCAGGGTCACTTTAAGGATAAGGCAGCCTCCACCATCATCAAGAAAAAATCTTTATACCCGAAGAATTATCGCATCTGTCAAGAAACCTAAGATCGAAAATAATATTTCCCAGGTCAATAATTGAAGAAAATTAAGTTTATGGCAAACATTAGCTATCCACTCGACGCCACTTGATATCCTTAATTTATTATCGTTGAGCAACGAATAGTTCACATCCTTTAATATATTTTCGTAAGAGCATCGACCACGAGGCTACCACAAAGAACGATGTGAAAGTCGCACAGGATACTCTGCTAGCAGACTAGCCAACCAGCCAGGACCAATGTGAAATAATCCAGAATCAAAAACGAAGGATATATTTCTCTTAACATCCTAAACTGTTGTTTCTTTTCTTCTTCACATTTGCCGAAAGATACATTAACAACTCCGTATTGCCTTTTACTCGGTATTCTTTGGGTTTTATGGTAGCAAGTATGGCCATATGTACGTAAGGTACCAGTGAGCATACAATGGCCTTAAGAATCCTTTCTGCAGCCACTTCATGTTTTCATTTTTTCTCCCGTCCAGCCAGTCGCTCTCGCCTATTAGAAGATTGATAAAGTAGATTCCATACTCAGGCTCACATATTGAATCTATCGATCCTGCAGATTAGTCCACGTACAAGGAAGGTTGTGGAGCCGTTGAATAGTCGTTCGGAGGAAAATGTCCTGGCGGTAGTCGTTGGAGAGAAAGTTGTTTTGAGAAACTGAAAGGAGAGTAAATAGTTGCATGCGTACATTCTGGGGAATAGATACTCAAGGCGCCATGGTGAAAGTTATTTGAATTCAGAAGGACTCGTAGACGGATGCGAGTCCAACTACAGAAAGGGATTAATGCGTATAACTTCTCCTTTTATTCCAAATGAAATACTCTTAAGCGGCTTCTTGTTTCTCCAGCCTTTGCTCCGTCCGATTGCTGGGCCAACTTGAAACTCCCTTAAGGACCACTTGGACTAACTGCTGAATATTTGCCCCTGACCTAATATTCCCACAACAGCATATCAAAGAAACAGACATGATAGACAGGAATTCCGATGGATAACATCAATTGACCTAATTCTTACTCATCTCCAGGTCCTTCCAAGTATTTCAAATTAACAAATTGAAAGGAATCCAGTCTCTCCTCCCTCCTTCGGCAATAGTTTAGCAGGAAACTAAATCTGCTAAATTAAATTCATTATTTTTTGACCTCTCCTACCCTTACAACGCAAATCTTCGCCCACACAACATTGAAGAGGGTCCTGGAATTTCTTGAGCTACAGAACAATACTCCTGGGTGACGCTGGTAGCTATAGATGTATCCGATTCAAGTAGGCAAACTCATCTTTTTTTGCTCGAGAGCCCAACGTGTACCATATAAGGATTTACTGGTTTTCATGTAAGTGAGTGTTGCTATCGAGCTGCTTGTCCTAGTCGTCGTTTAGAAGGACCAAGGACCACTACACACTCAGCCCGGCACACATTCAATTGATTTATATTGGCAGTTAATTGCTTGCCTTGGTCAGGATCCAGAAATCTATTAAATCATCTGCTAACGGACTTTTTATTAGCTCTATCGGATTTTTGCTTCATTGTGAGGATTGGATGGGAGGCCCATTGAATTTTTCGGGAGATTCAGTACGGGCTGAGAGGGATTTTTCTCATTATTGGCTATAGAGCTGAAGGATGTTGGAGATGTATATGGCTTAGCTATTTAGGAATTTGAGGCTATTTTAGTATCTCTTTTTTCTAAAAACCTCTGGGATGGATAAAGTGTGCTCATCATATGTAGACTCCATCGCTAATGGCTCTCTGCCGAAGGATTTCCCTCATGTTAGGAGTACTGGAAGCCGCTTAACTAATTTGCCCGCTAATATCTGACGTAATTTCCAAAGGATACAACTTACATTTGTTAAATGAATTTTAAATATTGGGAGAGTCCTTTGCTATGATTATTGGTAGCCGAACAATTATGCACCCAAATGTCCAAGAGACATCCATCCCAATTTTCAAACTATCAGATTTCAGAACCAGGACCCATTTATATAGGTTAATGTATGCGTGAAACTGATGAACATAGGACAATCCGTTGATCCGTAATACTGCCCTTTACGCCGATCTAATAGGATGTATAAATTCTCATCAATGATTTTTGGACGTTCGAAGTTACAACACATTAAGGACACAAACAGCATTCTAAACGAGCTTACTGACCTGTATGGAGTTGCCGAATTTCCCATCTCTTCGAACAGATAAGGAAACGCTCGGCGTATGCGTTGTGAGCATGGATATGTACGCATCAGGATCCGTTTTGCTAGAGCTCGAAACTTTGAAGACCACCACCGAGGGAAACCTTACCCCAGGGCAGTCGAGATTCGTCCGGGTACTCGGGAAGGAACATGGATAGCCCCCGGATCGATATAATGCAGTTGCGGGAGGCTAGCGTGGAAGGCAGCATACAGCAAGAGGGTTTTTTTCACGGGAAAAACACATAAACGAACTCTCTGATTCCATCAAAGGAGGCGGAATATACACCGAAAAATCAGGGCTTTGATACGAGGCACTAAATTGACCTATATTAGGACGGTGGAGGAGAAAAGCTCCAAAGCATTATATGGCAAAATCATGTGAGGAACATAGATGACACCTCCTCAACATAAGGTAAGTGAGAACGTGGGCAAACGGAGTAGAGACAGAAGGGACACGGTGATACAATCAGTCTAGAAGAGTAGTCCTTCGATTACGACCTCAACTTGATCAAAAGGAGAAGAATCTGCAGCTCAAAGCGAGGGGAAGTGTGAACCATATCAAGTTAACGTACTAAAGGGTTCTGGTTTTGGAGCTAACTAAACCCAGCGACAACTCACCGCTCTTATTGACTTATAGTGGAATTAGAGGCTAAACTGATCCCCGCGGGCAAGATAAGAATAGATTGTCTCATGTGTCGCCTTAGGGAGCAAGAATCCCTTGATTTCAGTCACTTTACAGCAGCATGTACTAGGGAACATGATAAGTCGAGAAGGTGCAGAAAGTGTCTAGAAAAGAGCCACCTTATCAAAGATTTCAGTAAAGATCCACGATGAATGTTTTGCAAAAGGGAAAAGGGAGTGAACGATCGGCAAGTTAGAAGTTGAATCGTAGAGCTAAATGCGGTTAATACAAACCAACCTCAGGCAGTCCAAGGCTTGCTCTTGCAAACCATTCGGGAGTTGAATATGGACGTAGTGGTAATTTGCGAACCTTACCGAAATTACCGTAGTGCTACATGGGTGAAAGACTCATCAGAAAGGCAAGCTATTCAAGAAATCATGGCATTCCCGGAAGCCGGCTTTGTATAGACAAAAGTCAACGGCGTCTGTATCTGCAGCCGTTACGCTCCTCCTGGAACATCAACCCAATATAAGGAGATGCTGGAGTGGTTGGTGTTTGGTGCTAGAGACCACAGCCCCAAAATAATTGCGTGGCGCTTGGACTGAGGAAGCCGAGTGACGAACACCAGAGGTCCAATCCTGCTTTAAATCTTCGCAGAGCTAAACATCGTACTGGTTAACTTTGGATGCATGCCCACGTTCTGAAGCAGAGGACTAGGCTCGATCGTCGATCTGACCTACCTCAGTACCTCATTGGCGAGAAGGATGGTCTGCCGGGCTAGTGAACACTGCACCCATAGTAACCATCCGGTCATTTTTCTCGTCATCGCAAACGGAGAAGGCGACAGTCCGGCCCACTGGAGCTTTCCAGGAACAGACATTCAAAGCGGCTTTAGAAGGAGGTCACGACGCGCAAGGAATGGTACTGGAAAAAGTAACCCTATTTTGTCAGCAACTAATTAAGGCATGCCAACGGACGTCTTCACAATGCTTGTGGTGACCGAAAGTTTTGTGGATAAATTTGGGATAATAAGGATTCGGGATTAGACAATCCCGCCCCCGCAAAGTTGTCTATTAAAATCAGGCCCACATAATCACATTTGAACCGTGCATGATAGAAGAAGTGCTTCCCGCCCAGTTGACAGAGGTTGATTCTGCTACCGAAGCCCAAAAACCGCCTGCCATACCTTCTTCATCACAAAATATGCTGGAGAGGTTAATATACAAAAGGTTGCTTCCGTTTGTCGAGGTAGCGGGTGGTCTATCGGGGTGGCAGAGAACCCGGTCCACGGCCGATTCAATAGCAACGGTCGTGGACCTGGCTTGGGAAACATCGGCCGCTGGCAAACGCTACGCGGTGGTGACGCTGGATATTAAGAATGCATTTAACTAGGTCAACTGGGATTGGATTTAAAGCCACCCTGGCTAAAGTGAGTGTCCTGGTTTTCTTAACACGGATAATCGGGATTTACCTCTTGGTGAGACTTCCTCGGTACGAATAACCCCCGTGGGGCGGTTTTAGTGGGTGAAAATCCTGAAAATGTTGATGAAAAGTATTGCTTAGGACACTAGACAGAGAGCGGTGCAAACAGCTTCGGAAAAAAACTCCTCCTAGCGATGAGGACTCCATAATCGCAAGGCATGAAGCTCCGTCTCGATTGGATTGATGTATACCGTAAAATCTGGCTTAGGCATTACTGCACCTCACTCACGATGCCTGCGACTAATTTCGAATAGGGTCCGTAATCTGCCACCGTTCAATAAGCGTTTTCTCTGGTTTCCTGAGGAGCAGTCTAATGGCGCTGAGGTCCACGTACAACTTGGTGTTTAGAACAACCTCCACCTGAATGCTGTCAGGTATCGAAGCAAGAAAAAGAGCGGATTGACCGAAAAATTTCCCAACATCACCATTTCTGAACTGGATATGTAGAAAGTTCGGAACAAACGAGCTGCCGGGTTTGGACTGTCAAGTAACAAGTGTCAACTCCGAAGGTCAGGACCTTCATCCGTGACGTAGTTGAAGTGCAATATGTCCCAAGTAAATTAGTAAAGCAGCCTCTTCACTAATCAGTCGTCGAATCGATAGCTACAGGACATCGTACTTCATACAAAAAATCTGGGCTGTTGGCGGGGAAATCAGGTGCTCGAATTTCCAACACTGCGTCGCGGTTTCCAAAGACCTCCAACCTATCTTGTTTAACAACCGAGAATATCTGGTAAGACTTTTTTCAATACAATTAGATGAGAGGTGGTCGATATCAAGGTGGCTAACGTTTTTGTCCAGGGCAGAGGAATCTCATAAGACGCTACCTCATCTCTACCTTGGTAGCAGCGTGACCAAAAAACGGTACCAACTTTATATAAAACAACGTGGGTGCGAATTAAATTCAACCTAAAAACCATCTAAACCTAAGTGAAGCCAGTGCTATTTTTGTTAAGGAAATTAGGGACCCTAAGTCCGCATCCACGTTCGCTCCCATATTAAGTGAATGTCGACTTAGGATGCCTTACTTCCGAAACAAAAAAGACCGCTACTCCGCAAGCTAGTCTTAATCTACCCCCTATTTATTTGGAAGTGAAACAGTTGCCAACACATATAGGCTTGATTCCAATGGGGAGGGGTCTGTGATAGTTGACTACTACATTGAGGGTGTCCAAAAACACATGAAAATGGAAACAAAGGATTGTAACTCTCCAAGTGGTAAGAAGTCACAGACTTCAAATACACCCGCGACTTTGAGAAATCACGTCGTGACCGAGGTACGGATTTTGGGGGCTCACTAGGTTCATGCCCCCCCCCCCCCCCCCCTTTACAAGTGTGTCTACAGCGCGGTCAGCCAGAAAGGATAGTACAGCAACTTCCTGTTGATAACACTCTTGTAGCGGCCAAATTACAATACCAGACTAATGGTAGGAGGAGAAATGGCCCGATGATTTTTTGGGTCCTCTGAAGACGCAAGAACTAACAGTGGTGTATGCAGAATCAAGCGGCCTTGAACTTTGACCTTAATAGGTTGTCATGCAAATGCTCAGCATATTTACTGGGGCAGTAGCAAATGTAATCCTAGAGGAGAGGAGCTGTTCGATTTTATCACTTGAGCTAGTCTGATGACCCCGAACGTAGGGTACGCACCCTACGTCTGTGGATGATAATTGACCTAACAATCTCTACTTCAAAGTTGTTAGAGTTGATAAGACACTGGCGAGTGCTAAATGAGGTCTTACTCTCAGATCTCCATTGCAGGCGATCAGTCTATAATACAAAGACGGACTCCTAGGAAAACGGATTGGACAAAGTTCAAAGAACTTCTTGTCGACAAATTTGAGCTCCCTAGGCGACTAAGGGCTCCCTTGGCGATAGAAGTTCAATTGAAAACTCTGGATCGCACACTTTTAGAGTGCTTTGAAGAGGCTTGTCCTATTTCCCGAAGCCAACGTGGTAAAACGGTTCCATGGTGGAACCGAGAACAACAGAGACAGGAAATTAACCGGACGACTTCCAAACCGTGCTTGCAAAAGCAATACAGATGAAGACTGGCTAAACTTCCGAAACTCAGAGGGTGAAAATAAGAGGGTCGTGAAACGTTCGAAACGAGACTCTTTTAGAGCTAACTGTAGGAAACTGGAAGATGAAAGGGAGACTTTCAGTCAGAGTTCTTAATAAGGATGAGTCGGCCAAGTTGGACTCTCTTAGAAACCCGGATGGTACTTTCACAAACTCCAGAGTTGAGTCTATACAGACTCTCTTGGAAGTACACCACCAGGGAGAACAGGCCTCAAAAGTGGGAAGAAGTGAATTGGCGGTTTCTGCAAACCCTTCAACATGAAGGTGTTGCAAAGAGAATTGGGACACGTGGGACGTGGGTTGTTACCAATAAAAAGGCAACACTTCAAAGCACCTGGTATGGATGACATCTACCCAGCGACGCTAAAGGAGGGTATAGAGCACTTAGAGCAACTTCTATGGAATATTTTTCGATGATCTCGTGCTCTGGGCCTTCCTCTTGGTAGAACGTGAACGTGAACCTTCATACCAAAGTCGGGAAGATGACTATTCAAGTCCAAAGAAATTCAGGCAAATCAGCCTAACATCATTTTCGCTGAAAAGTCTGGGAGACTGATTGAGCGTCACATTCTCGGGAAGGCGCTAAGGTCGCACTCCCTGAATGAAAACCAACATGCTTACCAACGTGGACAGTCCTGTGAGTCTGCAATTTATTCTTTGGTATCACCGATGTCATAAATACAACATCCGGAGCAGCTCTGGATGTATTACTCAATTGGCAGTCCTTGGATTTGTTTATTCAGAGCACCACATTGAGAGTAGAGAGTAGACTAATTCGATTAGATCTATGGGGAAACAATGGAGGGGGAGCTACAGAGCATTGGACGAGTTTTTGGGAGAACTGAATCCAGTGAACTCTCCAAAATGATACCTGTCCACCCTGTAATGGGAAAGCGGATCCACAGAACATTTTCTATGTGAGTGCCCCACCTAGGACGTATCAGCCTTCAGATTTTTGGTGCTGATGTGCTACAATTTCAGTGGCTAACATCGCATCCAATAATGGAAATTCTGCGATACATAAACGAATCCCGTCAAACGGGGGAATCGGACCACTAGGACAATAGGCAGCATGTGCACTATGCTTGCGACAAATGATCCACTGTAAGCATTATCCTGGCAAGGATGATACCGAGTGGGAGGGTCACGGTATACTACTAGGTTACTTATAGCCCCAGTTTATAGAACGACACTGCCAATTTTAATTAACGCTAACAAACTGGTTGCAGTCTGCAGGAGGACAGCCAGCTTCAGGACTGTCTCAGATGATCCGCTCGTTGCCTCGGAAATGATGCCAATTAACATCTTGGCATATGAGATGACGAACATGTATAACATCCCTCCTTCATCGTAGGCGAAGAACATCAAGAGTGGCAGGGGAAAGAGGTAGGGGAAAGAGTCGGTAAACTCACAGGCTGATCCCTGCCATCGAAGACTGGTTGGAGAGACGGCGCAGTGGGATCAACTGTAATCTTACCAAGTCTCTCACACAGCATGGGGGATATCGCCAGTACCTGCACAAGTTTCAACTGGACACGTCACCCGATTGTCAAAACTGCGAAGGAGTTCCAGAGGGACCAGAGCATTCCACTGTCCAAAATTTGTGCATGAAAGGAGGAAACTAGAGGAAACGCTAAGAGAAGTGCTAGTACCTGAAAACCTGGTGCTAAGAATAGTAGTATGTAAAGAAGATTGGGATGCGATCAACACCAGATATCATACTAACTACGAACTTTGGAGTAAACGAATTTGTCTTTTTCCTTTTTTGAATATCAAAATATGACAAACATTATCAAATTTCATTACAGTGAAAGTATTCCATCCAAAATTATTCCTAACCTTTGACCTCGGACCGAAGAATATAATCTCGAATTTCCGTTCACGCTTTCCTCAAACAATCGCAAAAATTCAATAATGCAAAGTCACAACCACGTTCCCACCTATTCTAATGGAAAAGATCTTCTTCAAGATAAAATCAAAAAGAAATTGGTTACACTTTCACTTTTCTTGGACGGAAGACAACTGATGAGTACATTCTCATTGCTCATTTTCCAATCAACACTGCAATCAGCTTGCACGCCACACATGATAGCCAAAAATTAGTTTCTCCCAAAATTGAGTGAAGATTGGTCAAAAAACCAATAAATTTTTTGCTAAATTTGAAGATTCCGTCAACACCTTCACCGTGAAAACATTAGGCATCTTATTATGATAGTTTCATGATAATTTGAGGTGATTAAGGCATATGGGACCTATCGAAAGTATCTATTGAAAGTATCTAATGGAGTGCTCATTTGGCTCCGCTTGCGGTGTAATAGATAATATTACAAATATGTACGTAGTTCAGTTGGGATGGAACGTGACTACGAGGATGGGTATGGTATTTAGTAGAAACTGATATAAGTATCTAAATATACTCCGAAATGTTAAGTTGTGGATAGTTTACGGAAAAGTATAGCAATCTTTTTCATGGGAGTGGGTGAAATAATTATCCCGAAGTTAAACAACATTGTCAAAATCAACTTATATTCAAAAATATATCTATTTTTGAAATAATTTCATCTTTCATCCGCTAATCGAAAAGTTTCAGTACCACATTCCAGTATCAATTCCCTGTGGACCACGAATCTAAAAACAACCATTAGAGATACATAGCTAATTCTACTAACACTATCGATTATCTTATTAACTTTTACGCAAGATTTCATTACTGGATTCCCCGAGGACGCAATTATGCTGTATCACATCTGAAAATCAAACCCACGGATTAATTCACTTACGATAGTATGCCTTATGCGATATTATAAAACCGAAGATGGATTGAAATTTGCCAGGCAAAAGTTATCATGTAAAAGATGTACTCGATCTTAATGAGCTTTTTATTGGTATGTTTGATGGATGAACTGGAAAATTGAGGAAAACTTACGTTACAGGTACGATATAGTGTGGGATGTTTTGCCATTTTGATTTCTCCTGGAGGAGGGACACTGGAAATTACGCAAAGATATGCTTAAAGATTAAAGCTTTTCGTTTGAAATTCAAAGTTTGACAATAGAAAGGCAAAAAAAAGTTATTCCAATCCTTTTTGGAAGGGTAGCCACGCACATTATAAACGAGATAAAGATCTGCGACGGGAGGATAAGCAGACACGTTTACCCAACCTAGGCAATGACCCGAACATGGGTCATATCTGATTAACCAACAGCAACTTTTCTACCACTTCGCATCTTTCATCGACCTATATTGTCCTCGATATAAGTCCGCGTAAGGTGTCCTCTCCGCGCTAGTGATGCAGATTTTAAGTTAAGTCACCAGCTAATCCTAAATAATACCTGTTCTTCGAAGCGAGACTCATAAGTCGAAAACCACATTACATCGTCCACATTGGGTGTTTCAACCCTCCTACACGGATAGACGCCCGGCTATCCTGCGATATCAGCGGCCTCACAACACAAAAATCACCTTTTTGCTGTACTGTCTTCAGACAACTGCTGATGGGAAGATCATTTCATTATATATTGCATTTTTATCATTTTCAACGTTTTATATTGAATTTCCTGCATTTCATCCTTAAAATCTTCTGCTACCCTAAATACAACAAAGAGAGAAACCTAACAATGCTAAGTACCTTTCCATTCTAGCTTGCCATCAAATGTATTTCTGCCTAGCGGATCGATACAGGCAATGGGAAAGCATTTGCTTTTGCACTATTTTGAAACTGCATAATGTGCTTAGAACTGTTCGTGTCCGACAAGCGCACCGTAAGTTTTTTGTTATTACGCTGTCGTTGTCGAAATTTGCGTCCACTAAACAGGTGATCGATCGATGGCCGACAATACACAGAAAAGAGTGGTAGTTATGGAGCAGGACTGCCCAAAACATGACATTTCAAGATTCCGCCAGTAGAGAATTATCTGCAAATTGTGGCAAAATTATGCAGACGGGCGTATATGGGAAGCCTAATTTACATTACATTTGGGAAACATCATCCACTTCATGTTGGCTGAAAATGAAACTTGGTAGACGTCTTTGATTTATTGACCAGGAGCGCGCTTCGCTTTTTGTTCTGCGCCAAGTACCCTTGGAGCGATCCACTCGACGGCCAACCTGAGAGAGTGGTTTCTACGGCATGTCATAGCCCGTATATCAATTGTCGCCCTTTCTTAATGTGTGACCTATTCACTGCTATTTTCGTCTTCCTATCACATCGCATACAAGAGCCAAGCCTATGCGCCGACCAAATTCTTCGTTTGAGATAGTGTCCGGCCAGCGAACTCCGATGATACGACACAGTATTGACGAAAGCTTGGAATTTTTTAGAAACGGTGGAGTTCACTTTCCACATGCTACTTGCATATAGCAACACAAAAAGTCGAGGTTTTTGAGGAAAGATATCTTCCATTGATTTCCTTCAGGTCCTCCGAACCGGACAACATGAAGAGCCTCACCGATAAGAAGAGGAAAGAAAGTTTTATCAAAATCGATGAAGAGTGGGTGCAGCAAAGATCTAAACTGTTCCAAGATGATCCATGTGGTCAATGCAGGAGAATCTGGAGCGGAAACCAGCCTGCTCTCTGTCGATCAAGTTTTCGAGATGTTCTTTGATGCACACCCAAAACGGATATCTTTTTAACATCTTAGCGATCATACCCTTCTTTCACTCTCTGGGAGAGGTCTCGGATTCCCAAGATTTCTGTGCGAGTGGAAGCACTCTGCGGGAAGACCGTCAAACTCAGCGCCTTTACTCCGTTTGAGGGCAATGATGGCCGAAATTCCTTCCTTACTTATTACGGATGTAATGCGGTTAAGGACCTACATGAAATGTTCTTTCCACCACTTCAGTTGTTCATAATCATAGATGAGAAGTCTACCGTTAACGTTCCTCACATGACCATCAAAAGATGCAAGCTCTTTTGTGATGCAGTATACAGCTCTGAAATCAGTGCGATCTGCTATATCGCCCACTTCCCTGAGCAGCGAAATAGCGAATTCCCTCTTGTCACGACGTACACTATGCTCAACTTCTCCAAATTTCGCTTGCTAACGGAGTTTGAGCGCGTCACGCCCGCCATCATTCGCAGCGGTCAGTAAAACCTTTAACCCCTTCCGTTTGTCGATCCGCTTCCACGACTCCGCGGTCAGCCAACTCTTATGACGCCCTTTGGGGATATGCGAAGACCTGTGTAGCACCCAAGAAAAGACCATTTTGTTGGCCGAATGCTCACCGATATTCTCAGATGCGTTACTCAGTAGATAGCTCTCCCACCATCGAGCGACAGCTGGGCCGTTCAAGCGGTCGATGTTGAACTAAGGGGTCGCAGCTCCCCAACGTCTTCCTGATGTCATGATCTGGTTTCGAAGATCGTGACACTTTGATCTTATCGATTTGAATCCTCCAAGGACTCGCCATTAATAAGAATAAGTACCTTTAATACTATCCAGTCGTTCATTAACATTGCGGTGTTACGAAGACGTAGAGCTTGGACGAGTTCGTGCTTTCACTGTACACTTTCGCGACCCAGATATAAGCAGAAAATATCCTCATCAACCAGAATTAGCATGTGTTTTACTGCGAATTATATTGAATCCACCATACTTTAGGTTTAATAAATTATTGATCCTAAGTCCGCATCCACTTAATGCTGGGCCGGACCAAATAGCGAACAACTTACTCCCTCTTTTTTTCGTCCAGGAACCCCTCGTTTCGGGCTTAGCATGCAGGTTCAAAAACTAAGCGAACTAGGTGAGGCAGCGTCGGTTAAGTCTTATAGGGACCTTGTCATATAGAGCTCTACGGTATACCACCGGACACTGATTTTAGCAACCGGTGAATTGAGAAAATTCCAGGAGAAGTGATCAACCCATGCAGTATTCATGGAGCAGCTAGTCAAACTAGTTCTCCGGTCCGAAACCCAGAAACCTTAGCCCCCACATCGCTCCATAATTTGGATGATAGCTTCGTTATCCACTAACCCTACTAGTAGGCGTTACCTTCCTTTCCAACTATGCTCATGAATCTCCGCAACACCTCACTATCTTCGCTGACGTGATAACACTTATCCTGAAATCAATTATGTTTAATGAAAGCGGGGTGCGACTTCTGTCCGCTTTTCAGGCGATTGTTATTTTATTTACTAATAATCATCTTCTACTGACCCACTTCGTCACACTAATCGAGCGTACTAGCCAGTGTACTTTTGGCACTCTTCCTTACAATATAAATAGTTTTGTGTTATTCCCTGTAGTAAAGGACTCCATCGCCTCCACCTCCAGCTTATACTAGGTTTCAGCGACAAAGCCCGACTCGTGGCTCCTCAATTTAAGGGACGCAGAACGAATCTCTCGCGCCGTACATCTTTCTTCCCCGAAACCTCAGCCCCTGGGACAAAAGACTTTAGCCTGGACGGAAACGTTCTTCGCTCTGCCATCAACGTCAAACCTAAAAAGTGCTCGGTTCTATTTAACGCTTCCTATGTACCCTCATATCTCAATTGCAGCGGCTTCCGTAAAGAATCCACGTAAACCAAGCCGTTGTGCAGGTGTCCAGCCCTGGCTGACTTCAAATTCTCAACGTATATTTATTCGGCGGTGCTGGCGAAAAACTCCTCACCATGGGCTGTACGTAGGTAAGTAGAACAAAACCCAGGGCTTAGGACCACGAAGAATCATCCTGTGCCATTATAGCGGCCTTCAATGTCTTATGCCAGCGTTGCAGCATCCCATTGGATTGCGGGTGATACGCAGTCGTCCGATGGCGGTTGAAGCCTAGGAGTTTCCCTAGCTCTGGGAACAGGGTAGACTCGAACTGCACTCCCTGGTCAGTATGACTTCGGTTGGAACTCCAAAGGAATCCGTTCCCGATAAAAGGCCTTGACGCACGATTACGCGGAAATGTCGGCCAGAGGTATTACCTCAGATCCCCGTGTGAACCTATCGATGCTTTTGAGGCAATACTTGAAGCTATGTGAATCTCGCATAGCTGCCAATGAAGTCGATTTAGATCGTGTAAAAACGCTATGTAGACCAAATTTACACTTCTGGCACGCGATGGTCTGTCTGGCCCAGAAGTTAACATCCTTATTCATTGAGAGTCTGAAATATTTGCTTGTGATCGAATGCCTATGGGCACCAGATCGTGTGTTGCATGGAATACTTCCTTGCGAAAAGTGGCCTAGGTCACTTTTCAGAGGTCTCGCAGAGTATTTCCGAGGTTGAGCTGAAAAGGGGAAACTCTCGAAATTTATAATTGGGGTTCTCCCTGAGACTCGGAAGCACTGCGCCATGCTTCTGGGCCTTGGCGATTGCCGAAAAATCGACTATGGCAGGGATTTTGCCCTCTGGAATGAGTGACAAAGCTTCGGCAACTACATGGCTCATGTAAACTGGCGGTGAAGTTCAGGTGCCAAAGTTGGCGAGGGCATGCCTTGTCGACCTTGCTTAAGAGGCTTATGGACCGCGAACACTGTGGACGGCCTGCCTTCCAGGGAATATTGAATGTATTCTACTGCGATGTCTGAGGCATCGACGAAAACAGTTAGGGGTACATCTCGTTGACAGAATGCCAGGGGTGTAGCGTCCGCCAGCTGTCATTTGGCTGGCTCAAATGCCTAGAGGGTCTCTGTAGACCACGCAATCACGCGTGGGTGTTTTGTTTTGGGCCTAGACAAGTAGGCATTGAGAATCGCTTGATGTTGTGCGCATTTGAAAACGATAGAAGTTTAACATGCCCAAAAACCTTGGCAGATTCTTGAATATTTTAGGTTGTGGGAAGTCTGTAATGGCTTGACCTTGTGTGGATACGGGTGAATACCTTCAGGGGAGATCATGTTTCCTTAAAATTTCACCTGGAGTTGAAGAAATTTGCAATTTTCAACATTAGGTACAAAAGCGGCTTCAGGGAGACTTTGAAAAATGCGTTCGAGATGTTCCGAATGTTCTGGCTCTGAACAGGAAGCGACCAAAACATCATCCAAGTACACGAAACAAAAGTTAAGGTTTCGTAGGACAGAGTGGATGAACCTCTGGAAAGTTTTTGCCTCCATGCACAGAGCAAAAGGCATCCGTGTGAACTTGAAGAATCTGAAGGGTGTGCCGTTTCTGGAATGTTTTCAGGAGCTACAGGAATTTGAAGGTACGCCTTGGCTAGGTCCAAGGTCGTAAAACACTGCAAATAGCGAGGGTGTGCCTGGAATGGTCTGAGCACTTAGACGTCTCCAATCGCCACATGGTCTCTGGTTTGCCGTTGGACTTGGGGACCATGTGTAGGAGAGAAGACCAACAGCTATTTGATCGTCTGCAAATACTCTGGTTTAGCAGTATGTTGAATTATTTCTTAGCAATGCTTCTGGTGTAATAATGGACGAACCTTCGAGAAGACAGGGGAGCTAGCAGTGCGGATGTAGTACATCATGTTTAGCTGGCTGCGCGAGGCTGCTTTCCATAGTTATGTTGCAGTATTTTTGAAGGAGAGCGGATGCGATGGTGGGCAACTAACTCAAGACTGACGGTTCAGCAGGTGTCAAGTTTCCTGAAGAGATGAGCGAGGTTACGGGGTCTATAAGAGATCTATTCTTCAAATTCACTAGCAATCCATAGTGGCCTAAAAAGTCTGCGCCCAATATGGAACTGCTGATGTCCGCTTTAGCAAAATGCCATCAAAACGTTCATCGAAGTCCTAGACTTATGTCCACTTGCCTGAAGCCGTAAGTGTGTATGGCAGACTGCACCAGCATCGACTCGGTAATGACGTTTATTCAAGGATCATGGACTGTGGAGCTGCGTGTTGGGTAGCCGCCGCCGGAACTCCCAACGAGTTCATTTTTTTGATACTGTGAACGTGCACGAATTGGTACACGACTTTGCCTTATCGGCAAAGATGCGGTAGTATCGGCAAATTGCTGGACACATTAAGGTCCTTGTTGCACAAGAGAGAGAAGAAACCCGCTAATTTGGGCTGCGGCCTCCCGCGATACTTCGCTGGCCACGCACACGCTTGCACCTTATGGATCTTGCTAGCGGTGTTCGCTAACACCTCCAAAGACCCGGAGTCCGCACAGGCCAAGGTAGCTTATGTGCTTTTCGGGGATTGCTGTAATCACAACGACTTAAGAAGCTCAACCCCGACTTTATTCCTGCTGAACTGCTTCATCTCACGCAACAATTGGCTCGGGTAGCCAGTATGGAATTCAGCTTAGTATTCTAGATTCTCCAATCTTTTTCTAAAAACCAGACAACTAACTGACTCCAATCCGGTTAATTCGCCGGCCTCGCGGCCCTCATCCAGACATCGACAAATAATCGAGTTGGCCAGGTGAATTTCAGTCATGGTCGGTTTTCCTACGCTAGTTTAGTATGGAGTTAGGGTGAATATCCGTTAGGCGGCTTCACAATCGTTCACAGCGCCTCCACATCGATCCTCTATTTCCTCCCATTCGCTGAGTTGGGGTCTTTCTACACCTTATATACGACAAGGAGTACAGTGTTCCAGCTGTTAGCTCAGTTCATACATCCAGTCGTTACACTTGCCCCACAGCAAAACCAGTAACAAAGCCGAACTTCGTCAGCAACATATGGTAATGGTATTAAGAGACAATTTTCAACGGTGGGGATCGTTTGAGGTCTTTTTCTTGTGCTGGGTCACTCAGCTCCTCCCCATTTTTGTTTTTCTGACAACTTTTTTTACCTACAAGTTGGTGCTCAGAGATGGCGGTGAGGAAGACGGGGCGGCAACCCTATAAGCCGAACTAAAACCAAGTGGCCGAGGAGAACCTCCATAGTGGTGGCACCGGGAGACGCTGTATCAGATTGGTTTGCCGGCCGTGATGCAGTAGGTGAATGTTCCAAAGGCCCAATTAGGGCGATCAGACGCGAGTCTGCACAGGGACTCATCTGAACTGGCAATAGGTCACGAAACCTTACCAGGGGTATACTGGTACCATGGAAACCGGGATAGCCTCTGAGTTCACATGCTTCAGAAGAATTCCTGTTGTATGTGTGTTCAGCTCGGTTGTTCCGGTTGGCACCTAGTGGGAGCTTCATGGGGGTTGTGGTTAATTTTAAGCCAACAGAGACCTTCAGGCCTCATCGTAGTGTTGCGTTTCAACACGGGAGTCGTATTCCTTACTTCGGTAGATATTTAGATAGGTCTTGCATCCATGGACTTGGTATAGACTGGTACCGTTGTTTTTGTCGCAGCGGGGCTCTGATTGTGCTCACAAAATCAATCCGTGTCTAAAGAAGATCGTAGGATTAAGTCTCCAAAGCAGGTACTCACGTAAAGCACAGTGACGTAACTGAACTTCAGGTTTCACCGTCCTTGATACCGACAATTTTTTGATGTCTTTGGGGTCTCATCTTAATTTTAAGCTAAGGTTCCATGGAACTAGAAGAAGGATTACAAATCAGCACGAACTTCATGACCGAAAATAGTCCATAGTTTGCATAAATTTTCTATTCTGATTGATTGATTGCTGATTTCGTTATCAATCGTTCTGAAATTGCATTTCCAACGGGATATGAATTCAAATCTAGGAACTCCCCATACCAATCTAAAATCCCTGAAGCATTAATTACGAAACACTCACGTCACTCTATCGTCCTTAATTCAACGGAAATTAATGACATCAGCACATTCAACGCTTCATTTCATGAAAAAATTGAATGCAACCCCTAGTTCTCCCAGTTACCCCACTCCACATGCTCTCCCTCCCCTAAATATTGTATCATAAGAATGATGCAAGTAATAGCTGCAATAGCAATTGCTAAAATTCCCAGGCATAATAAATGACTATTCCCGGAAGTTGCATTATAATGGAGCCCAATGGTCGTTGGTTCACATCGGCAAGGGATATTTCGTTATTTCCCCCCCCCCCCTCCTTCGCCACAATTGGAAATAAATCTTGGAAAACACTTTGCCGAGCATGCCATTTACAATGGTTTGCAGTGCACAGAGCCTCAGCACTCTACAAGTGTTTTATAGTTGCAGCATAAATCAGGAAAAAGTGAGAGAGAGGAGAGTCCAACGCCACAAAAATTACAATTTTCCCAGGCTAGTAACATCGCAGGATAGTGAAATTCGGTCATTCTCAAAGCGAAGGGAAAAAACTGTGTCCACGAAGAAGGACGGAGTTAGGACAGTGGTAGTGATTGCCGCTAAGTGGTAACATTCTGCAGAGATTAATTCAGAAATGGGAACATGGCGAGGATAGATCTAGGAGAGGATTTGAGGAAAATTTAGGAGTGCTACCGAGAAAAGCAGATTCTTGGGTATTTGGTGAAACACTCTTGCTTTTTGGTAATCGGAAAAGCCTCCAATACTGAGAGCTATCGTCCTTTATTCGTATTATCACGATGACTTTTCTTTAAAGTCTGGGGGCTGAAAAAACATTAAGAAAAATCTTTCATCAGAAATATTAGCCTTGAAAATGACGAATCATCTGTGGGCCCTTTTTCACGATAAGCCCTTAGCCAACTTTGGCCTTCAAACAACTGTTCCTTTCGCAGCATTTTCAAAGAACCCTCCTTAGTCCCCGAAAAAGAGGCCCGTTCCAGCATAACTAGAAGTTTCTATTTCCAATTAACGCACAAAAAAAAAGATATGAAAATCCAATCCGTGTTTTAATTTTGCGCGGATACTTCCATTTCCACAATATTTTTTTGGAGGTCGAGTTCCAAACGAAGATTTCTACATTGAAATGCTCTGTCAAGTCACCACAGCCGCTCCTGCTCGGCCCCGGTCCCGCTCATCATCCCCCACTCCACCCAGGCCCAAAAATCAGGGAAAAAATTATAACCTTTACCCCGAAATGGTTTTGCCTCTTTAGCATTTTAGTAGTTAGTGGTGTGTAGATTTCCACGGTGAGATTGCAGAAAAAAAATATATAAAAATCCGGAAAAAAACTCAAAGCAACAAACAAAAAAAACTGGATTATGCATAGCAAGGGGTCCTGGAGAGATGACAAGGATTCCAACACTCCCACAGTCGCGGGTGAGTCCATGAGTTAGCAGGAAAAATGGTTACGATTTTTTTTAAGCGTGGCATTTTTAGATTGTTTTCTATCGCTGAGATTTCATCTGGAATGAATTTTGCAACGCCATCGCAGGGTTTTATGAATGCAAGTAAAAGCCCCTTTTCCGTGATAAATTTTATCCGTGAAATGCGAGAGATGAATTAGGGAAACAGGATTTTTAATTAAATGGCAAATTCATTGATTTTTATAGTTGGGAGGAATTTATGAGTTTTGCGGGGAAGTAGGTTAACAACCACCAACAATTGTTTGATGGTGAAAATGTGTTGACGGGGAATGAGAAGGCATTTTCAAGGCTATGTTTCCCTACTCGCCTAATTCTTTGCTTGGAGCCTGGAGGAGAAAGCAGAAAAAAGTCGCCTTGACAATCATCATCATCATCAACGGCGCAACAACCGGTATCCGGTCTAGGCCTGCCTTAATAAGGAACTCCAGACATCCCGGTTTTGCGCCGAGGTCCACCAATTCGATATCCCTAAAAGCTGTCTGGCGTCCTGGCCCACGCCATCGCTCCATCTTAGGCAGGGTCTGCCTCGTCTTCTTTTCCTACCATAGATATTGCCCTTATAGACTTTCCGGGTGGGATCATCTTCATCCATACGGATTAAGTGACCCGCCCACCGTAACCTATTGAGCCGGATTTTATCCACAACCGGACGGTCATGGTATCGCTCATAGATTTCGTCATTGTGTAGGCTACGGAAACGTCCATCCTCATGTAGGGGGCCAAAAATTCTTCGGAGGATTCTTCTCTCGAACGCGGCCAAGAGTTCGCAATTTTTCTTGCTAAGAACCCAAGTTTCCGAGGAGTACATGAGGACTGGCAAGATCATAGTCTTGTACAGTAAGAGCTTTGACCCTATGGTGAGACGTTTCGAGCGGAACAGTCTTTGTAAGCTGAAGTAGGCTCTGTTGGCTGACAACAACCGTGCGCGGATTTCATCATCGTAGTTGTTATCGGTTGTGATTTTCGACCCTAGATAGGAGAAATTGTCAACGGATAGGAGAAATTGTCAACGGCCTTGACAATAGCTATAAGTTTATCCGAAATATCTGTTTTGCATGAAGCAATCCAGATAAATTCGCCATAGAAAGCAGGTCGTGGAGAGGTCCCAATTGTATAATGATAGCAGTGACGTAACGTCGGTGGTGGTTGAAAATCCAGATCAGAAACCTTCATATTGTGCATATTCTCATCATGCCTTCCAGGTTTTAATTTATGCATTTCACGATTATTTAACCTATTATACTTGAGACAGTAGAAAACATGCGGATACCCATTAAATTATCACAATTACCACGGCGACCTTTTTGGGGTCTTAAGTGTCATTCCACGGCATTTAATTAAATGGAGGCATTAGCACCGCAGAGATTGAAGGGTGGCTAGGAGCAGTTCCACGGGGAGACCGCAAAGTTCAGTTCAGGAGGATGGACGAGAGAGGACAGAGTACATAGGATAGAGGACAGGGGACAGGGGACAGAGGACAGAGGACAGAGGACAGAGGACAGAGGACAGAGGACAGAGGACAGAGGACAGAGGACAGAGGACAGAGGACAGAGGACAGAGGACAGAGGACAGAGGACAGAGGACAGAGAACAGTGGACAGAGGACAGAGGACAGAGGACAGAGGACAGAGGACAGAGGACAAAGGACAGAGGACAGAGGACAGAGGACAGAGGACAGAGGACAGAGGACAGAGGACAGAGGACAGAGGACAGAGGACAGAGGACAGAGGACAGAGGACAGAGGACAGAGGACAGAGGACAGAGGACAGAGGACAGAGGACAGAGGACAGAGGACAGAGGACAGAGGACAGAGGACAGAGGACAGAGGACAGAGGACAGAGGACAGAGGACAGAGGACAGAGGACAGAGGACAGAGGACAGAGGAGAGAGGACAGAGGACAGAGGACAGAGGGCAGAGGTCAAAGAACAAAGGACAGAGGAGAAAGGAGAGAAGACAGAGAACGGAGGACAGACGACAGCGGACAGAGGGAGTACTAAGGACAGAGGACAGAGGAAAGAGAAAAGAGGAAGAAGAACGGTCTATATCTATCTTCGTGCTGCGATAACTGCAGCTGATAATGCAGATTGAGAGAATGCAATGACCCGTCAGACTGCGAACTTTGGTTTTATTGGTTGCAAGCCTAGAGCCATTTGACCAAGCAAATGGACAAACGGATATTATCAGAGTATTCGCGGTATTTTAGGAAAGTTATGATAGTCCATTAAATTCCACGACGTCCTCCGCGCAAGGTAGCATGAAGAACGTTATCGATATCAAGAAGAAATATTGTCGATGATAGGATGTAATCCTGGCGGACTCCGCTTTGGACTACACGTACATGTCCTGTTCTCGCCATCAAAAGCTCTCTTGAAATCGATGAAGAGTGGGTGCAAAGAAAATCTAAATTCAACGCACTGATCCAGAATGATCAGTAAGGTGTTGATGTGGTCAATGCGGGAGAATCACAAGCGGAAACCAGCCTGTTCTCTCTCGACCAAGCTTTCGAAATGTTCTTTGAAGCGTTCCAGTATTATTTTAGCTGTTATCTTTCGTACGGGAGGGAGATACCCCTCCAATTGTCACACTCAAAACGTGTGCCCTTTTTTGAAATCTTAACGATAATCCCCTTCTCCCACTCTATTGGAAAGGTCTCGGATTCCCGAGATTTTCGTATGAGTGGAAGCAGCAGATTTGCAGTAAATGCAGGTGCAGTGATAAATAACTCTGGGGGGAGACCGTGAAGCCCGCCGGCTGGTCCCTGACCAGTACAGATCAATAGAGCTCTCAATCCCCTCCATTCATCCATTCATCCATCAGTCAACAAGATCTTATGGCAGCCTATGTAGCAACCGAGAAAATATTTTTTTTGATGACAGCCCTATGCTCATCGATATTCTCAAGCGAATCACTAAGTGTATCTGCCGTCCAATCAGCAAGATAGGGCCCCAATATCCAGCGACAGTTGGATCATTCAAGCGATCAGCGTTGAACTTTGAACTTTCGAACGCAACACACAAACGAAAGTAAGCTATCATCAGATGGTGATCCCTTTCGTGACGGATGATAGCATGTCTCTTGTTACGCACATCCAGGAGACAACTCCTACATCTACTGCTAATGCGGAAGTAGTCGATCTGATTGCTCGTATGGTATCGGTCAATGCAAGCTCTATGCTCGAACAATGTACTACCAATGACGAGGGGATAGAAGTTGTACAAATTCACAAACCTCCCATCACTATCATCAAATGTCCGAGCAAGGTGTTTTCAGGGTCTTAGCATTCAAGTCACCCATAACGATTACGATCCCAGCCTTCCCTGAACTGCACGTAATTATTCGTAGAAAGCATGCTTTTCCACTGTATCGGAAGTCTTCGTTGATGCATGACATTTTACAATTGTGATTCTCTTTAACCTGGACCGAAATCTTGCTGTCAAAACTCTGTCAAAAACCGACTCCCAGATCACAAGAGTGCCCCTTGGGGTAGTTGCCAAAAGCAACCCGACACCGGATTCGACTCTGCCACCACTTAGCTTTCCAAATTTCAAAAGCACATTGCCATTAGTGTAACAAAAGAGGAATACTCTTCAGAGTTCCACCATAATACTTCGCCTAGTCTCAAAAAGTCCAGCTTACGTCGTCAGAACTCCAGCTCAAGTTGGAAAAAGCAATCATTCTAAGAGCCATCTCTACCGTTGTCGAGGATCGTGCGCACATTCCAGAAACGAATAATAGTCCATCTTCGATAACCGAAGGTTGTAGCTGTGAGGTCAGTCCCTATCCGAGGCGTTGTTGACATTTCGGTAGCAATAAAGTCCTTTTATTAGCCACCTTTTACGACAAGCAGGAATGATTTTGTATTCTTCATCCCTAAATTACTATTATGTTATGTCGCACTGCGTCCTTAAAAAACTATTGTGCCCCTTTTGCTGATTATAGCGTTCCTGTTAATTATTGTATCTTAAGCAAGCCTATAACCGTTGGGAATTTTAGTATATTCTCTACTTCCAAATATTTCAACTTTGGATCTGGTATTAAGTGTTCTGTCAGATGCTTTGACCTACTTTGCAAGTGCCGGACACTGTCCCAGAACGTGTATAGAGGTTTCATCACACTCCGCACAGAATCTGCCGGTAATGTCCGTAGAAAGCTTCTCTTGGTGATAGTTTAACCGGGATTGACTAGTGAAAATTCCCACTATGATTCGGAGATTCTTGGGGATGTTGAAGCAATCCTTTGTGCGCAAGGGTTCGTATCCCCCCATAAGCATCCTGGACTGTTCTAGTAGGCCCGCCCTGCCTAAAGAATAACGAAAAAGTTGACTGACGGTTTCGTCCAGGGCAGAGGGAACTCATCAGACGCTCCCTCACCTCTGCCCTGGGACCGAAAGTAACGACAGATGGTAATTGCTCCACTTAAATATGATCGAAAACAAGTAATAGATACGAGTTATATTCAAGTGAAATCCGTTATAAGTCCAGATCTAACCCAGGCCGAAGTTACTTTTTTTTTGTTGAGGATACTGGGAGTCCTGAGTCCGCACCCACTTAGTGACGGACCGGAACACTTGAGAAGCAACTTACTTCCTCTTTTGTAGTCCACGGACTCCTCTTTTTTGAGTTAAACACGCAAGTTTTCAAAAAAGGACGAAAAAGTTGACTGACAGTTTCGCCCTGTATAGTTCCCTCAACCGTTGCTATTCATTTTTTAATGTCATAGCCATAACACCTGCTTCCGATTCCACAGAAGATTTCTGGCTCAGAATATATAGACCTCGTTAGACGAGCCGAACGTATTTAGTCTCTCAAAGCATTCCCGTACCAGTTTAAAGTTCACCTGGTTGGACCTAAGTGCCTTAATCGCTGCTGGGCTGTCGGTGAGAATAGCAATGTTCTGCCCCCTCCAGTTCCTTTGGAGATTAAAGGAGGCACATCTGTCAATGGCGTATATTTCCGCCTGAAATTTGCTAGTGCACCTATCCATTGGCTCCATTGGTACATTTTCCTTTGGCCAATGACACCGGCACCCGCTCTATCTCCTGTGAGGGATCCGTCAGTGCAAGTAATCAGTTGCTGGTTTAAACCATATGTCTTAGCCACGCTCCCCAGTTTACCTTGTTACTCCAACGTGTTTCAAACTTCATATCAAAGTGAAACCTCGTTGTTGGAGCAAAAGTCCCATATTCCTTCTTCAAACAGACAGAGGATATTCCCCGTCTTTCGCTACAGCCTTGTAAGCCTGGTTGTTTCTATGATTAGTTCGATCCCTTCACAGAATTTCCTGAAGCTATTCCCTTTTACTTCCCTGTTCTCATTCTGGCCAGGTTCCTGTTCCACCATGGTACATTCCTTGATGACTTCATTGTCTCAGCCAGACAGCTGGCCTCATATGCGTCAATGACGACTGTGTTGAGGTTTTCCACCACTGTCTCTAGTTCTGGTTGGCTCCAGATGTCACCGCCCCTTTGAAGATGGGCCATGTTGTTGTTCAGGTGCGTTAGATAGGATCCCCAATCCGTTCTCCTGGGAGCCCTAACTTACAGAGCAAACTATTATATCCAAAGTGAATCGTGTGACTCCTATTCACTCCTTCAGCATAGGGCATTCTCACAGCCTCTTTTTCTTCACATTTAATGCTCTACAAGTAATAAGCCTACAGCAACGGTTTAACAGGAATACGAACATGAAGTAAAATCACAAAAGAATTTGAGATTTTACATGGTACACTGAAAAGATACATATGGGTTGGTTCCAAGAAAAGCCCATGATTTTCTAAACATTTTCCGTCAAAAAATATAATAGTGCATCTGCCTAGTCCATTCAAATCACTGTAGACATAATTACAGGAGCCACCCTTCAAATCCTCAAGAAAAAGGACAATTTCTTTTCTCTTCATTAAGTTCCTAGACAGTTTTAAGCTACTTATTCCTTCCCAGTCCAGCCTTTTCAAATATCGTCACATTTTCATTCCCAATTACCCAATTTTTTTGAAAATTTTTTTCTTTTCTCTCCCGAAACAGCAATAATGGGTAATGCTGCGGCTACAGAGCCAGCAGGAACATCCTCCCTGCCCGCTAATGTACTGTTTTATTCCCTATTTGGTAATTTCTTAAGTGCCTTTAATTTGCCTTAATGACATTCTCAAGTATTTGATATAATGAAAAGTATCCGTATCTGTATGTTACGCAATGTGTACGCTGCCTGGGTGGAATGATGTCATTAGTTTTTTAAGGGATTTCTTTGCTCTGCGGGTAAATGTCTTGGAAAAAGGGAAGGGTTCGGATTAAGCCGTTTCTGGCACTGAATTTAGTTTGAGTGCAAGGAAGGGGTGGAGTAGTGGCGGCTTGTAGTCCGGCAACTGTGGAAGTGAACGATGTTAACAGGTGGTTTAAAGTACCAGCAGATATGGAGTTTGTATGTTTTTTGAAGAGATTGGATTGAAGTGTTTCTAAGTTGTCATAAGTGATGATAAGCCAGTAACGTCGACTACTTCTAAGAATTACAAGTACTTCATGTTATTTGATCCCATATGGCACCAACAAATTTCAAATTTTGATGAATCAATTGAGAATCTTAGGAATAATTTAGAGAGCGTCAGAAAGTCAACCGTATACGAGTATGAATAGTATCCTCTGTTCAGAAGACTAGCGTCTATGAATTCTTTATTAGACTAGTCAAGCAGTAGAAAGGCTAGTGCTCAAAATGCAGGGAAATGTAAAAGCGCATCTCAGATCAATATATATGACGTCAGGAAAGAGACAGGTGTCAGTGGCGCAGGTGCTAAATGGTACCTGCATTATCTGAAGGAAGGCCTGAAATCAGAAGAGGCCCTTAAGAAGGCTCAGGGCAGACCTAAACCCTCTTTATCCCTAGCCAAGAAGGAGGGGAGCGCCGGAAATTGACCCGCATTAGGGGAATGGAGTAAAAAAAACCAACCTTGAACTCAAGGCAGGAATCAACAAGTCTGCTATTCGCTATGCTAGTGCGGTCAAGGGCATTCGACTGGACATACTGTCAAAAATGTTTCCCGTGCAAATATACACTCGTAAGGGCAGGAAACTATTGGAGTCCCTGCCATCAGGCGGGTGTGCAAGGGATGGACTGCGAAATTTATGTTCACCAGGATATGCTTTCGACCAGGTTATATACTGGTGGACTTCGCGACAAAGGACAATGCAGAGTGGCTTAGGACCATAGTTCCTAAATTGCCGTGCTGGGAATGAGCAGAACCGCGAACTGACATGTGCTGAGGATGATATACAAGCAACACACATGGAGACAGTGTTTCTCCCGAAAGCTGCAACAATAGAGAAAGTAGAACTCAAGGACCTCCTAATCACTCGGAATGAAGGTCTTCTCACGTGATAATGGAGACTCTCCAGAAGCAAGGTGGAGCGCAAGGGTAGACTCCTCACCATCAGGATCAAATATCGATTTGGCAACATACTCGTGCATGTGCACAGGGAAAAGCCGAGAAAAGACACCTCATAAGAGACACCGGGTGAAAAACATATCGAGGTCCCCGAAGAAGTCTCGAAGGCCATAGAGGTGGAGAGGACTGGATCAACCAGGGAAGTAGACCTGCTGCCCATTGAAGAGCAGAAGCTGGACGACCTATACCTAGGACTCCTACAACTCTGGGTGGACAGCGACGCGCAGGAAAGCGCCATGTTGGAGGAGCAGGGCCGATACTCCGACAGCGGAGAAGAGCTCCAAACAATAACAGATCCAATCACCAGCACTAAAATAGTCCCGATAAACCTCCGCCATGCGAAAAGTGCATCAGCGGAAATTGCAAGGGCAAGTTCGAAGGAGAACATTAGAATAGCGCTGGCTCAGGAGCCCTAGGTGTATGAGGGCAGATTCGCGATCTGCAAGGAGGAACCATACAGGTTTTAGGACTCTTGTGAAAAACCAAGAGGGTGTCGGATGAGCCCTCTATGTCTGATTACAGAATAATCAGATTCGACATTGAAGGCAATTCCTAAACAAAAAGAATAATAAATAATCCTAGGAGAATGGATTAGGATCCCAATGTAACGCACTTGAGCAACAACGTGGCCCACTGTCAAGAGGGCGGTGATAGCAGGAGCAAACTGGAACTACAAACTGTGGTAGAAAACCTCAACACAGTCGCATATGATCACCTGAGAGCCACAAGGTTCCATGGCATGGAGGGAGAACGAGAAACAGAGGTCAAATAGACAAAAAATTACTCTGTAAGGTGCATATCGAAAACACATGTCGGAAAGCTACGAGGACTTTGATGACTTGTAGGTCCATAACAGGAAAAATAGGGTTGCACACCGAAGATACTACTTTGAATATACACTGCAATAGTAAGGCCAATGTATGCCTATGGAGCGGTAATCTGGGCAGGAAAACCTGAGCACAGCTAACAAACCAGGAAGTTACACAAACTCCAAAGACTGGCTTGCTTGTGTATCAGAGGGATAATGAGGACATGCCCAACGGCATCCCTGGAGGTCCTTCAAGGATTAACTCTCCTCTATCTGCACATACAGGTGCAAGCAAGGAAGGCAATCTTCAGGATGGCGGGGAGTATCGATGAGGCGGGGAGCTGCCTAAATCGAAGGAGGGTTGATATTCTTCCTAGGTGATACCCGGAATTATTGATACCAAGCGATAACATGACAACGAGGTGTCACTCCGCTGAGAAGTTTGAAACACGTTGGAGTAACAATATGCATACTTATGGCTTAAACCAGCAGTTGATTACTTGGTTTCAGGAATGTCCTCATAGTCTTCGGCGACGACATCAAGCGCCAGAAGAATATTATCTTTCTCCCACTCAAGTGAAACTTCCAGCACAACAAGCTCCAAATTCTGAGGATGAATGCGGTTGGACAATGAGACCCTGGAAACCCCTCCTCTCCTTCTTCCTCCACTATGTATTGTACTACAGAAAGCCTGACGGTGTTAAACAGGAATCCGATATGAAACTTGTTCTTACAACAACCGCAGAGTGGATATTTACAGCGAGGTTCCACCTCACATCCGCTAACACCGGTTTGTCAAGAGACCATCATTTCAGTTCAAGGAACCCCCCGCCATTCGGTTCCTCCACCGGCCGAGCTCTATTTTCTTTGCAATGGGAAGGACTCGAATGTAATGGGCAACATGGCTCCACCTGTCAACGTACCACAGCATCTTCTCAAATTACCATTCCACCTTCCACGAGAAAAAAGGTGTCATGGGCGTCGTCCAGAATCCCGTTGCAAAATACACCATTCGGAGATCATGTCTTTCCAATCTTGTGCAGGTAAGACTAAAAACCTCCATGTCTACTTAAGAACTGTCTAAGGAAATTGTCAGTCTCATCATATTTTTGATTCAGCCAGGCATCTAAGTTGCCAATAAGCCGTCCAGTCCATCTGCCTCTAATTTCGTTTTTCCAAGAGACTTTCCACTCTTGTAGCGTGCATTGCCACTCTTCACAAGCAACCACATCCCTTGGCTCTTCTCCCTTACGCTTGAATATGGCTTTACGCTCCTTGACAAGCAAGGCACCATCACGACCGGTTTGGAGACAGTGTGGTAGGCATATGCCACTCGAAAAGCTTCCCATCTTTTTACTTGTGAAAGACGCTTACGGTATATCTCCTTGCCAAGAGCGTCAATATCTCCTTGCCTCTGCCCCGTAGAGCAGAATAGACTGTATTGGACTCATCAAGCGACGCCACCTACTAGACGCCATTAGCCGACTGAAGGCCGAAACTCCGCTAATGCTTTGACTTGCTTTCATCTTCATCTTCATCTTTGAGTCAAGAGTCAGTGCAAGTTTCTTCACCGCTGGTTTTGACTGTATTATCGACTCGCCGATCGATATTGGGACAAGATCGGAAATTTCTTTTTAGTCGAGATGACTTCTTCGGTTTTTTCAGTGAAAGGTTGAAACTATGAGCAGTTATCCATCCACTTAATCATCGCATCAATGTGCCAAGTCTTCTTTGCACCCGTTCGACAGTGCCCTCCAGCAAAAAGCGCCGCGACATTATCTTCCAACAAGAAGGGAAAATGTCCTCTTTCAGGCGAGCTTTGAATGCGCCGATGTTTGAATCTCATCTGCTATATACCATCGGGTCCTGACGGGTTCTTGCTTTTCATATAGAGGACTGCCTCTTCCAACTCTTTTATAGAGGAAAGTGGGCAATCCTCGACGCTCTCCGCGCCGATGTCATCATTCCGTACGGGGTAAGTAGGGAGAAGTGCCCGTACAATCCGATTCATCTGTTCAGCCTTAAGTTAAAAGAGTTTCCGCAGAGCCCCGATTTTTCGAGTTACCAGTTTGTAACCGAGACCCCACGCGTCCCCACTCAAATCGTCGACCTGAACCTGCCAGCAGTGGGCTTTACTCCTGTTTATTGCGCTGCGGAGTCTCCTTTTGGCTGATTTGTACTCCGTCATTATGGTACATGTCTCCTCCCGGTCACTTAGACGTTATGTCAAGCGGCAGAGTCCGAACCTCTGCAATTTCTGCCGTCCACCAATACATAGAAGGTTTGCCACTTCTCGGTGCCCTCCTGGGCATGGAGGCTCCGCGGGCCATCGTTATCAGGTATATAAATGAATTTAGAACAATGTCAGCTGCAGTGCCACAACTCCTAGGTGTACCCCTCCAATGCGACCCCACCTGTTCCAAGAGTTTCGACAAACCTTCTGGTGTTCACCTTCGTGACGTTCCATGCACAGAAAGAGCTTCGGGGTGCGCACACCTAGAGTTTGTGCCAACCACTTCGAAGACAATGTATTGATGGTCGCTTGCCGAAAAGTCTTCCAGAAATCGCCGCCCGTCGATCAGCGACAGCGGTGACTTCGACGCGAAGATTACGTCTCGCAGCCTGGGCGCCGGAACGTTGAGGTGGATCCGATATTCTCGCCGCCATTTTCAAAATTCGTTTCCCTCTGGAATCTGGGTGAGGCATGTCCCATTCAAGTACCCTGGCATTGGAGCCAAGCCCCGAAAAAGATCCGCTCCCCGTGGGCCTGCATCGAAAGTTCCTCATCGGCTCATTAGACGTAAGACAAACACTGAAAAACGTTATCCCTGAACACCGAATCCAGACAAAGCCGTCCCCTCGGCCTTTGGTAAAAACTCTAAGGAAGTTGCGGTCCCGAACCTAGATGGCAATGAGCAGGTAGGGTACCATGAAACTGGGCCCTTGTTTCGGTACTGCTCACTGATGAGTACTTTCATTACAGGTGTTCGCTTTATGGCTTGACTGACCCCATTTGCGGCGTGTTGCCCTTCTGTCAGGTCCCCGACAGACTACAGATCTGTGTCCATAATCGAAACATCTGTAGCATTTGATTAGGGTGGCCCGGATTCGTATCCTGCACATACCCAACCAATTCTGATTTTCCCACTGTTTAGCAGGTTCCTCGCGTATTGCTCGACAGCTTCCACCACAGCGGTACACAGGCCTGTCTTCCTTGGTCGATGAGATCAGAAGGTGGGAGTAGCAATTGGAATGCCACATATTGAGAAGGGTGGTAGTCGCACTGCTGACTATGCCATGCAGTGGAACTCTGAAGTGATCGAGGAGTGGATCAGCCCAAAAGCGCTTGGACCAGGACAGTAGAGGAGAAATGCGGACATCTCAAGAAGTCTTTCAGGTAACCACGAGCGATGGCGCTTAAGTGCGGTTGGCGCACTATACCCTGTCAAGGGATGAATAGCAACCACATACATACATAAAAATGGATGCAGATATTTCGTCATTATTTTAAGGAAGTATGTTACGTTTATGCGTCTGAATTACTTGGACTTTGTAAAATAGAGCTACATAGTTTTGTCAACAATAAATAGAACTCCAGATTCTCTGTTTCCAGAAGCTTTCTCGGCTGCGAAGGTTACTTGGGTTTTATATCCTTGCTCATCATCTGACCATAATAAAAGTTCATATATGAGTGGACCATGACCCGTCTTAAATTATTTAACCGAATACGACAATGAAGTCAAGTTTTGGAAGATTTTCAACGGAATGAGCGAACTGAATTCAATCATCTTTATCCGGGGACCATATTTATCTCCTCTGTAAGCTAGAAATGACTTAAATTTTGGGGTCCACCCTATTCAAGTCCAAAATGTTCTTCCCAAATGCCTAAACCATCAGTTTAACGTCCAGAAATACCACTCATTACAGCCATACGAGGACCAAACCTATATTTATTTGAACATTAACAGGTTCCGGTCTGGACTTTTCCACAAAAAACATTGGGCATCATTACGAGCGTTACTTCTTTAGGAGTCCAAAATGACGAGCACCTCAGGAGAAAAGAATCTGATAATTGATTGCGTGCCGACGTTCATATTACAGTCGTTATTATTTTCACTGCTCGAGATGCTTTGTTTGCTGTGCAGAAATATAAAGATCCATTTTACGATGTGTCTGCGATCGGCGTTAAACCCACGAAATCTTGGCCTTTTGCCAAAAGACGGGAAAAATCATGGCATTTTTGCACGCTTGATATGATTTTAATAACAGGCAAAGTATTAAATTGACTTTAATAATGCTGTAAAGGTGGCTGGTATCGGGGGAGGGACGGATCAGAGACAACACACCAGGTTATCATTCTCAGTGAACTTTCGGAACTTTTGAACTAAACGTGAAATAACAGTTGGTGATTATGATGAGATACTTTGGGTCGCATTATACCACATTAGGTGCTTCAAGCCAGATCGAAGGCACTTAATCGATTCCGTTCACTTCTATCCTTAATGTTGGGTCCTCCAGGGAACAGTCGAGGTCAATTTTTTATGATTCCAATTGGTATCATTAAGAGATAAATGAAACCCCTCCTTCAAGGGAGCAATTTAGTTGGGCGTACAGAACTCATCCATGGACATATGGAGCGCATAAACACCTGCCCAAATAGATCACTTTCACCTCAATTTTTCCATTATTTTCATTACCTAATTACACCCAAACTGGAAAACGGTCAGAGCTGAAGTAGTCGTGATGAATAAATGCATTAATCCATTACAACTCCAATTAGTTGGGCTCGCCTAAAGTGATGAATTATACGTCAAAGGGGAATTCTCCCTCCATTTGGCCATATAGCGAACGTTCAGGTAAACACACCCCCGGCACATACGAAATATGCATGCTGCCAGCAAAAGGAAACAAAATCAAATGAAGTTCTGTGAAAACCTCACCAACAAAACCCCCAATAGCCCGTACACCTGAGGATTCACAAAAGCCCAAACTGGACCATTGTTGCTTGTAATGGATGTAACCGAAAATACCAACGCGGCAGTAATGGCAATAATTATGATTACAGAAACCATCACGAACAATTAACGTGAATTAGATTTATATTATAAATTATTGGATTAGAAACCTATGAATGGCTGGGGGCGGCGGGGCATTACAGGGACGAATATGGGAGACTACTCGTATATGAATTCTGGGGGCTGCGTTATATTTGTTTTCCAATTATTGATTTGTTGTGGCATTTATAGTAACTATTTCATGAATAGATAGCGTAACTAGGCTAAAAATAGGTATATCGAGCAGATATTATTATGTCCATAATTAGTCTAATGAGTCCTTGCCATCCGCCTATTCATCATTCTTGCAGAAGTTAGTGAGAAAAAAATTCTATTTTAGGAAAACTGTCACCAATACTCCGCTTACATACTTATCTACCCTTGCACCCTTTAGGGTTGCCAAAAAAGTAGATGGTTTGGAAAATAACTATTAAAAGGTTGGAGAAAACAAAACTGTGCCTTTGTGGTTATATACAAGTGTCCTTAGTAAATGTTTTTTTGTCCATAACTGATCACAACCCATCAAAAAAAAGCTTTCTTCTGAAGTTAAGAAGTTCCTTTAAAAAAGGATTTCTACATAGGAATGAGGATGCTGACGATAACCAACGATGGAGTGTTCATCAAGCCGTACAAGTGCACCAAATCGCGGGTAAGGACGGAACAGCTCACCTGTCTGGTCGACCAATGTAACTAGCTCCGTCTTTCCTGTTCGTCTGTTGTATTAGAATGCAAGAGGTTTACGAATCCAGCTGGGGTCCTTCAATCTACCTGCTCTGGTTGTGTTCAGCAACACCATGCCATTTGTATCTTCAAAGCCTGGCTGAACGATAACATATTGAATTCTGAGCTCCCCAAAGGGTTCTCCATCTTCCGCCGTGACAGGGACCGGGATGGTTCACGGAAGTCGACTATCGGTGGGAAGCCCTTTTGGAGCGTTCCCGGGGTTGATGAAAGCTTTCAGTCTCGATAAGGAAAGACAAAAATATTTGGACCCTCCATAGACGTCGAGCTTGAAGGAGTGCCCTCGTCGCTCCAGAACTTGAAAGAGGCCCGGATATAGTGGGCGCAGCGGCATCCGAGGAACACCCCTCCTAATGACGACCTGCGGGCATGCCCCGTGGTCCCTGGTCGACCTCAAGCGTCGTATGGTAAGCAATGATCCTGCGGCGTTTGAAACCCAGGAGCGTACCTAACTCTGAAGAATAGACGCAAACTGCATTCTCTCATCCGTGATGATTACGGTTGGTACACCAAAGCACGGGATCCATTCTCGGCAGAGGTCCTCGGTGCATGATTGTCCCGTAATGTCAGTCAAAAGAATCGCTTCAGGCCACTGCGTAAACCTGTCTATGATTGTGAGGCAATACTTGCATCCATGTGAGTCTCGCGAAAGGTCAATGGGGTCGAGGTGGATAGTGTGAAATCGCTTGGCAAACCGAGGTAATACCCCTACTGGCTTTTTTGCAAGGTTGTTAACCTTACATTTCTGGCACACGATGCAAAAGAGTTTACGTTCTTGTTCACGGACCACCAAAAGTATTTTCCGGTGACTAGCCAGTTCGTCATTCTGTCGCCTCAGTGGGCAAGATCATGTACTGCCTAGAATACTTCCTTGCGAAAATCAACTGCAATAAATGGCCTAGGCTCTCACAGCGTAAGTAGGAGTTTGAGCCGAAGATAGGAAACTCCTTAAACTTGTATTTGGAGTTTATCCACTGTCTTTTCCCGAGACGAGTTGGATGTCGGATCAAAACTTGCTGGTGATGCTTAGTTGCCGAAATTGACAAAGAAACACTTTATCGGGCTTTCTTTTAAGGGCAACTGTAAGGGGCCTAAGGGTTCGTGGTCCGTCAAAGCAGTAAACCACCTGCCCCAAGCAAGAAATGGAAGTATTTAATAAAGAGGTACGCGGCGAGTAGCTCACGATCGTAGGCGCTGTAATTATGTTCAGCTGGATTGAGTTGCTTAGAAAAGAAGCTCAACGGTTGCCAGTTTTGAATCACCCGTTGATGAAGAGCGCCGCCTACTGCTGTGTTTGAGGCATCGACGAACACGGCTAGGGGTGCATCTGGCCTGGGAAATCCAAAAAGCGCAGAATCAACAAGTTGTTGTTTGACAGTTTCAAATGCCTGGATGGCCTTAATAAACTATTCAACCTCGCGGGAGTCTTTTGTGTGGGGCCAGACAAGTAGGCTTTGAGGACCGCTTGGTGGTGAGTGGCCTTGGGAAGGAAACGACGATAAAAGTTTAACATGCTCACCAGATACTCAGATCCTTGACTACGGTTGGCAGTGGAACATTTTTGATTCCTACAATCTTGTCTGGATTTGGTTGAAGTCCGTCAGGGACAATCAGTACGCGAATCCGATTGTCGGCGATGTCCTCAAAAACAACAGAAAGTGTGTCATTTGCGTAGGTGCAAATTAATAAATAAACGGAGTGGTGCGAGGTCCGTTTCCTTGCCTCGGGCCCTCCATTCGATGGAAAGAAGTTCGTTTACGTAGCGTCGCCACAGCACTCCACCTTCTTCTTCCGGAAAGAAAAGCCTTATTTAGGTCAAGGAAACCCTTTTGGACGTACCTCCGATGTTGAAGCTGAAATGATGTGTGCCTCACTGAAGGAGCTCGTATGCGACATCATAAGGCGGCTGAAGCAGCCTCCGGGAGGCTTCGTTTTGATTAAGATATGCACGCAGGAGTCCAGATTCCTGGGCACGTCGGCCACGTCGGCCACGTCGGCCACGTTTTTCTCGTGGCTCTGGGGCTTTAATTTCTGCATTGCCTCCTTGAGCAGACGCCACAACTCGGCGGTGTTAAGGCTCGATTAAATATCGGATGCAAACTAGTGGGTGAGTCTCAAATTTCCCCCGTATATCAGCAAACGAAACAGTAAATTATTAGCGATTAGCTGCCTGGAAACCAAGTGCCACGAGTATCAGGAGTTTTGACCAAAAAGGTCGTTTCTAGCCACTATAGCGGCTTTCAGCATCCTGAGCTATTTTTCGATCATCCCATTCGATTACGGATGATACACAGTTGCCCGATGACATTTGATGCCCATGAGTTTGACTAACTTCGAGAAAACGGATTACTAGATTTGCTTTGCTGGTCGGTTCTAGCGAAAGCGTGGAATCCACTCTCCAATGAGGGCCTCGACACAGGATTGTGCAGTAACATCTTTCAGGGATATCACCTCATGCCACCGCGTGAACCTGCCGATGAAACTTCATGTCAAGATCGATTCTCAGAAAGCGCTTTCTCACCTCATTTAATGTTTTGAGTTTCTGGTATGCGATACATTGTCTATAGACTAACGTCTCTAATCAAGGACATTCGGAAATGTTTTGCGGTGACCAGTCGATTCTCTGTCTCGATGCCTGGGTTTGCTAGACCATAAACGGCATTAAATATTCGCTTACGGAATTTGGCCGAAATACATGGCCTTGGTTCTTTCTATAAGGCCTCGCACGTCGTGCGAAAAATAAGAAACTCCCAAAATGAGCATTTAGAGTTGCAATTGATCATGGTACACTGAAGGACTGCACCGTCCGTACGGTTGCCGGAGAATCGAAGGTGGCAAGAACCTTAACCTTTGCAACACGTGACAAAGAGCAGGCAAACTACATTATCCTTTCCGGACATTAATTCGTTGATAAAGCTCAGGTGCCGAAGTTGGTGAGGGGACGCTTTGTCAGGCTTTTGTTTCAAAGCTATGGTTAGTGTCTCATTGTCGAACACCTGTCTCCAAAGCAATTCCAGGAGTATTTAATTGGAAGGTACGCGGCTCATATCTCACGATCATAGGCGCTGTAGTTCCCTTGAGTAGAATTCATTTGCCTAGAAAAGTAGCACAACGGCTGCGACTGCATTAATTTACATTTATTAATCTTAAGTACTAGACCGTCCTCAAGCAGGCGTTCAAAAATGCACTCGATCTGCCCTAAATAGGCTCAGAGATGCCCTAAACATGCGAAACAAAGGCCATATCCATTTGCCTGTATCTGAATTTGCTGCCGCGAGTTTTAAGGCTTGTGGTATTAGACAACTGTTCTGGGATGCGGGATGAACCGAAACTTCAGTGCCTGTATCTATTAGCTAGTAGCGCGGGTTAAGGAGGTAGCCCCCGCCAGATTCCCCGGCAAGTTTAGTTTTCTGGAGAAAAACTGGTGAGTCTGGTACATTTAGGCCTTTTGATGCTGCTTAACGTTGCCACCGTTTGCTGCCGCTAGCCCACCTGGAGTGATATGTCACGTGACACCTCGCCAACCAAGGGTCGCGCATGAGCCGGCGGCGGCCAACGTGTCCAAAGACTCCCGAAAACGCCAAGTTGGCCTGCGTCCTCACCGCGAGTGTCTGCATTTCCAAAGCTTGGAGCAACTTGATCAGTCAGAACTTGCCGGTCCCAATACATGCTGTAAACAGAACTATCAAGTACTACTAGCGGCTTATATCGGTAAATCGAACATGTTCCCCCCGGAAATGTTATTATTATTATTATTATAACCATCCAGGCGCGCAGACTATCATAGGAAACAATCCAGAGATCCCTCCCCCTGGATCTTTGCGACATTCCCGATGTGACCTCCATCCACCTTTGATCATCGAGCACCACATAGATCAGGGAGCAGCGGCAATCATGACCTGCACGACAGTATCAACTTTGGATCTCCCTGCTCTAAGGTCAAACCGCCGGGGGGATGAGTCTCCGGCAGCACATATCGCTTCAGCGAATCCACTTCTGATGATCTATTCAAACGCAACCATACAAGTTGAGTGCATTCCTCACGTCCAGGGTCATCATCACACAATATTTGCTGGTACAACCCATTTCGTGAACTGACCGAACCCATACTGAAAGGGCTCCCTGGCTCTCGACACCCAGGAGTAATCTATTATAAATTACCTTCTCCAACATTGTCCCCATACTGTCTAGAAGACATATGAATCCATAAGAGGATGATTTACCGGGGGCTTACCAGCCTTGGGTAGCAGCACCAACTTCTGCCGCTTCCATGATGCAGGAGAGATCCCCTCCGATATGCACGCTTCAACTCCGCAAAACATATCCGTTCTTTATTTCACAGCAAGGATGAGAACCTCATTCGGAATGCCACCCAAAACCAGGGTTTTGCTGTCATTTCTTCTGCCACAGATATCCAGTATCCACTGGTAATTGCCGAAATCGACGTCACATTCAGAGGTCATTGGAAGATGTCAGCACCCACATTTTGCTGGGGAGCCAACTGCTGCATGATTTTTAACAGGAAAGTAGGGCACGTAATTTGGGGAGGTAATCGCACCGTCACGATTTCATAAGCGCTACCCTACGGATTTATGTCTGCCTGCGAACAGAGCTCTTTAGAACATTCCCTCTTTCTCCGCTGGATGGCAAGCTTAAGGATCATGCTTTCTTTTAGGCATGCTCCTTTTGCTCTTGAACGAACCCACGTATTACTCTCTGAGCTGTTCGACTAGCTTGATGGGAGGTCGGTTGAAGGCTAGCCAGCTCACTGTTCCATCAGCAATTGAATCTTTTTGTGGGGAACAAACACTTCCTAGACATCGATGCGTCACATGTTTTCGCGATACATTGTGTGGCATGGAGAACTCTATCTGGTCTAACCACACCTCCATGAATGTTTGTTCATCCATTGCTTCTACAGACCATTCTGGCGTTCTTTTGAATTTTGGCTTTCGGCATGCTGGTTGCCTGTTCCGTACCTCTGTTCAAAGGTGATTGCCTAATGGTCACTGCACGTAAAGTACTCGCTAACTTGCCAGGACATGCAGGTATATCGTGCAAGTGACAAAAATTGGATCTACAATTGAATCGGACGTCCAATTCTAATAGATGATAACTTCACCTTCGCTGGTCAAAACGATATACCACTGGGCGAATATTTGTAATAAGCGCCGCCCCCTTGCGTTAGCCTCTGTGCTCCAACACTCAATGGCCCCCGTATTAAAGTCACCGACTATCACCTTTGGACCTCGCCCCCTTGCGTTGTGAATAAGATCGTCTAACAAGTCTTGAAAACTCAGACAGTGGAAGGCTCGGTGGGGCGCACGCCCATATCGCCGCTGTCTGTCGGTCTATTCGTCTGTCTGTCTGTCATAGCCATTTTCTTAAAAATGGCAGAAATAGCACGAAATTTGATAGGAACTGTAAACGTCCACACATGCAGTGGATAACATCGCTCTATGTTGAGTTTAAGGGAGAGTCCCCATATACGTAAATGGGGGGGGGGGGGTGTCAATTTTTTTTTCAGCGAATATAGTCATGTGGGGTATCAAATGAAAGATCTCGATTAGTACATTTCGAGCCTGTTTCAATTTTGACATTCGTTGAAAAAACGCTGACGGCGAGGACTGTTAAGTGATAATGTCTTTCACGAACGAAAAAAAATCAGGAAGCGGACCCTATTCGGAGTCCAGGTGTCAAAGTACCATCCTTATCGCCATCTGGGTTGTTTTGTCAATCATAATCGTAATTGGACTTGTTTGGTGTCGCTTATCCCATTTTGCTCCCAAAACTGCATAGTTCCCTAAATCTTTCAATTGAAAAAATATTTAGAATCCGTGCATCCTAATAGAAAAACCAAACATAAATACCAAAGAAATGCTTGCAAAAAGCGAATACGGAACATATGAACACCACATATTATGTCCCCATTTTCAAAATGATGGATTATACCCCGTTTATGATATATGCAATCACAGCGTTGAAGCCTTTCAGTTCCACAGTACAATGAATAAGGCTCATTACGGTCTGAGCTTTTTATAGCGGCAACTGCCACAAAACAGGAGCAAGAGGACTAACTGCTCGTACAACACCAACAACAAGAACCAGCTTTTCTTGTGGAATAATTCTGATACTTTAAAGTGCATATATGCATGCGGTATGTACATATGTTGGCAGGGATGTCAGTGGAAGTACACGTTATGCAAGTAAGGATGGAGTAGTTTCTCGCGTATTATGTGCAGTCAAAGTATTGTGATATGAGCCACAATAAAAGTAGGTATTTGTTCCCTACGCGTTCGCCTGAGGGTAACCAGGATATCTATGATACACTAGGAGATAGTTCAATGGTCACGCAGTTGACGGTCTTGGTAAGACGATATCACCCAGTTTTGGGTTTGAGGTCTGGGCAACCTCTGCGAAGTGGGTTTTTTGAAAGAGTCACTTATGTAAACCTCGAACTTCAAGGGTTCAATAAGGTTGAAGCCAGTATTTAGAGGATTCTATTTGGTGGGTTAATCTAGAATACATCTTCTGAAAGGAAGCACAGGAAGTGGTTGCAAGGGGGCTCTTTTTCTTACAAAGTCTAAGGTTGCCTTTTCAGAGGTTTGCGGTTATGACTCAAACTATTTCCAGTCCAAATTCAAAGAAAATCCTACCAAGAAATGTCCTTCAACCAGAAATCGTTAGTAAAATTTCCGACCTTCTCCAGGACCAACCAGTGAATCTGCAAAAACCTCGTACACTGTAAAATTGTAAGCATACCATCACACTATATCGGATAATGAACCTCCAAGTTGTGTTATTCATCTTTCTTGCTATTTTTACTTGTTGTTTTTGTTGGTTTGTGTGGCCATGTTGCCTGTAGCTCGCAGCTATTGCATACCACCCCCACCCCTTCCCATCGAACAGAGGCGGGCGGGGGAGGCATGTTTTGTCGTTTTTGTCGCACATCCATCACTCATTAAAGTCGTTCCGAATTATGTTTTATATGTGTCACGAATAATTACGCTACTACGGTCATAAATTCCACTCTTATGGTTTATTCTACTCCTTTCTACCGCACAACCCAGTTCCAATTCTCATGTACATATATGGGAACATACGAGCATATATCGTAGATGTTCATTTTAGTTCGCAGCTAGTTGCAGGGAGTATCATTTCATTTGGATAGTTACACAGAGATAGATGGGGAGAGAGGGGATGTAATGTGAATTTACACAAAGGGTGCTATGGGTCTTTCCCTATTTATGTCATTACGGAAGTTCCATTTGTAATATATCGTTTCAGCAAAAACCAAATGTATACGAGTATGTGCGGAAATCCATATGTTATAGTCAGGATATGGTCAGCTGGGTAGCGAATGGTGTGTCAGGAGCCACATGTATCTTCGGTGGGATGGGGCGAACTCAGTGCAGGCTATTACCAAAAGTGCTATTCTACCTCAAATGAATGATCAATATTGTAAATATTGGTACGTATCCGCTTGAATTAGAGATATTTTGATTTCTCCATCAATAATTCAGCATGTGTTGAAAATGATGGATTTCGTCCCGAGCCTATTCAGTCGATGAAAGGGACAGAAATTGACTGAAATTAGCGTTATTTTTCTGTATCCCCTCAGGAATTATGCTAATTATTGATGATTTGTTTACCGATAATGAGATGCAAATCGCAGAAGCCCCGAAGCAACTAATTCGGTTTTCCTAAAAGCAGGATTTTAGAGAGGGAAGGAGAAGGGAACTCTACTAACAAAGGGGGCCAAAAACTATCTTTTCTTGAAATGCTTACAATTTTACCCTTTTAACCTCTTGTTTTCAATTTTTATAGGAGCTCCTTAGTGCATTATATTCACAGTATTCCTGGTATGGAGGAAATTTTGAACCCTGGAGCCCCTATAGCGGCAGCTTCGTAATTTTTTCAAATTTGTCGGTTGGGCACCTCCTAAGAATGGATCAGCGGAAGGAATGATTCCAACCCCGCATTCCCCTCCTTTCCATGAGATATCATAACTGACCGATGAATTTGAAAAGTACTCGTCGAGACCTTTCATTTGATACCCCACATGGCAATACTCAGTGAAAAAAATTGTACACACCCCTGGAGCTGCAGGCACTGCTGACAGAATTTCATATCATGGGCGGATATGGAGAGTAAGAAAAAATCCGTGAGAAGTTAAACCAACCACGCCTCACGATGAGAACGCTGCGAGAACTAAATGGGGAACGAACTGGGGGAAAAACCAAAGGAGATAGGGGCATCTGAAAGAGACGTCACTCAGGTACTCTCCAGGGCCCAAAAGAAGAAGGCGGAGAGGGACAAGAGATAACAACACCCCCCGTCATCAAAAAAACCTTTACTTAAAATTAAGGTGGACATGAAGTTAGAAGCACCAAAAGGAAAGGTGGCGAGACGGAGGAGGACTAAACAGCCAGCTCTGCTTATTAGACCGACGGAAGGCAAGACTTTTTAAGTCCTCAGTGAAATCCGTTACAAGATAAGGGCTGAAAATAGCGTAGCAGAAGTGTCTTCCATTCGAAAAACGGAGGGTGGTGGAATCCCAGTCGAATTAGAGCAGAGGACAACAAATAAAATTACGTCCTGTGGAGAAGTCAAGGGACTTCAGCGAGGGGAAGTTTTGGTTTCAAGCCTAGAACCCACGAATTCTCTGGAAATCCGAGACTCTGACTGCCTCACAGTAAAGAACGAAGTAGAAAAGGCCATCAAACGCGAATGTCCAGATTGGTATCACCTCGCAAACTCGCTGTGGCGGAAGTTGCGGAGCAATACGCAAGGAAGCTTCCAAACAGCGGCAAATTGGTTAGTTAGTGTATTGGATACAAATCCGGGTCGCCCCTACCAAATGTTATAAATGTTTTGATTATCGGCACACGCCTGCAACCAGTGCAAAGAGCAACATGCCATAAAGCGAACACCTGCAACGAAAAAGAGAGCTACGTCCTATGCAGGGGCCGTGGCGCATCTGATGAGAACTTTGTTCACACTTCGAACTCGGGGCGGTATCCAGTCTTCAGAGCAGAATTAGAAAGAGCTAGGATGCAGTTAATATGATCCGCATTCTAATGATAAATATGCACCGGAGTGCAGCCCCTCACAAGCTGCTGGCATAGTTCGCGGGCCAAGCTTCATGGCATCCAGACATATCAGGTACTGCTGCCATCTGGAGCCGGGACGCACCCTCCTTAGGGTCCTTGCCCAAAGCCTAGGGGATGGGTTTGACGATGGCGGATTTTCGACGCAGGCTTGATGCTGGGGAGAGCACTACCTTGCACACAGAAAGACGGATCCTGGTCGGGTGTGACTTCAATGCCAGGGCACTTGAATGGAGCATGCCTCACCCAGACTTGAGAGGGGAACAAATTCTCGAAATTGCTGCGAGAAGAGGCCTGGTAGTTTTAAAGACCAGATCCTCCCTAGGTTTGCGGCGCCAACACTCCGATGGATGCAGTCGTAACCTTCGCGTCCGAGTAACTTGTGTCGATGGTAGATGGGTGGCGAGTTCTGGAAAACTTCTCGGCAAGCGAGGAGGAACCGTTCCCTGCTCTATGAAACGCTAGAAGGTCAGAGAATGATGGTGGTCACGTCGAGGGCATCACAGGGATCAATCTTGGGGCCAGACCTTCGGATCGCTTCCTATGATAGTCTACTCGAACTCGACATACCAGAAGAGTCGCGCCTGGTCGGTTATGCAGATGATATTGCGAGTCAATAATCGAGTCAAACGAACAGTTAAGTATCTTGGACTGACTCTTGACTCAAAGATGAACTTCTACGAGTAAATGAAAGCAGCATTAAAAAAGGTTGTACCTGTAGTTTTGGCCTTAAGTTGACTAACGGCAAACATAGGGGGTCCTACATCTATCAGGCGTCGTCTTCTGGTGGGTAAAACGCAGTCTATTTCCCTCTACGGCGCAGAGATATGGGCTGATGCTCTTGGCATCGAGGTATATCATAAGCGCCTTGTATAAGTACAGAAACGAAGAGCTTTGCGAGGGGCATCTGCCTACCGCATTGTCTCTGAACCGGCCGTGATGATGATAGTAGGAGTGATTCCTGTAAACCGTCTTATTAGGGAGTGCAGAACCATATACGAGCGCAAGTCAGAAGACCTAAAGGAGGTGATTGCTCGTGAGGACCGACAATCTACATAAAATGAGTGGCAACCCTGTTGCCAAAATGAGACAAGAGGCAAATGGACTGCGAGGTTCATTAGTAACTTAGATGCGTAATGGAATCGGAAGCATGGTGTTATTTCCTTACCTAACCCCTAAGTAGGTATGGAGATCTTCAGGCTTACTTGCACAATATTGTGGAGGTTGTGGAGGATGCCGATCACACCTTGTTTTCCTGTGGAAGATGGGGTGGACAGACAACATTTTTGAGAGATTCTGAGGAGGGCTGATAGTTAAAGCCGTTCAGGGCCCCCTCATTGCAAAGAAGATGGAACTCGGCCGGCGGAGGGGCCGGGTGGTGATGGGTTCATTGATTCAACAATTTCTTAACTCCCCCCCCCCTCTCGCCCCCCGCTTTTGAATTACCTAATTTGAAGGACACCCAAGGCAAGAGAGCTTGGGAGTTAGCCGGAAGTAATGTAGGAAACGGTTCCAGGCTAGCTCTCTGTCGATGGGGAAATGATGCAAGAGTCCAACAGTGTCCATGCATTATAATATCAAGGGAATATGAACACAGAGCTTGGAACCCAAGTCCTGCACTGTAAAATGTAGGATTTTGGGCTTTTCGTACCCAAAAGCGTTACGAATTTTGGTTTCGTTCGCGTTCTGATTGAAACAATCTCGTTTAATCCTGGCGGCAGCGAACCCACGAAGACTACGAACCATAGTGGTCATATCGCGACTGACTTTCGATTATCCGCGATCGTTAATTGATGTGAAGTTGAGCTTACATCAGGAGTGTTACTGCCAAAAGACCAATACTGCCAGTAATTTTGCAATGAAAGGAACAAATAGTTCTTTGCGGACACATGGCCGCTCTTTTGGTATGAAAAACATGCAAGCCCGTCTCTATCTTGATAAGCTCCGACACAACCCTTTCCTGCTGCTTCTGTAACATGACTGTCCAGAATGCATAATGATTCTGGACCCAGAAATTTATATGCAGAGAAGCTGTTTATTGTCGAACCAATCTTATCCTCGGTAATTACCGACTTGATAGTTTCACACGGCTGGGTGGCTGGATAGCCTCCATGCAAGGCTCTGACTCATAGCCCTCGTCGCTGACGGGAAAGTGCGTCTGAACCAGCAACTGCAAGGTTTCCCCAGAAGGCGGCACGAGATTTTAAAGGCGGCATCGAATGCCTTTTCCAGAGCCCAACGTTTGCGCACCGGAGAGTCTGTTCTTGATAGCTTGATCAATGGAAACCTCTGCGGCGAGATCTACACCGAAAAGTATCCAGCTGCGACCTGAGGAGGATCTCTGGTCTGGTACTCTCCAGTTCTTCACCCTAAGAATCGCATTGTCGGTTAGAAGGTGTCAGAGATCGCCTTCCAACCGTCACAGTTCTCCGAGCTAGGAATATGGAAGGTGGGTGTGCTGCCCCTGTTACACATTGATGGATTTGTATTCATAATGAAATCGAAGAAAGACTCAACTGTTTCATTGATTTTCAAGCTGCTTGAAAGCGTATGCTTCGCATTGGCGTCTCAGAATATCAACAGGTTGGCATTCTTTGATCCTATGGTGGTCGTCAAATGTGGTAGTTCTTCATGCGGAGCTGATCGGTCGTGAACTATGTAAGCCGAGAAAATAAATATACATGTTTCCCCCCCCCCCCCCCTGTTCCAGTTTCACCACGACTAGGTCCCTGGAACTCAGGTCGGGAAACAGAAAGGTGTGTAGACACTTTCTCGCGAGAATACATGCCCTGATCACCATCTCCTTGCTGTGGCATAAATTGTAATATTTCTCTCGCAGCCCTTTGATGGTTGGTCGCCTCTGATCCAAGGCTCCTGTATTATTGCAATGTGCTCCTCTAGTAGCAAGGCAATCCGATTAGCCGAGGCACACTTCAAGTGCTACCCTCAGCAACATAGCTTGGATTTGGGGTTCGTCAGTCCCCATCAAAGCGTTGATCCTCACTTCCTCCAATAGCTTATTGGCCGCGTCGATTAGATCCAGGTCGTCGTCGGACTTTGCAGAGCGCAAAACTTCAAGGTTTACGTTCCTGACTCAGAACCACACTTTATACTCTACTCTTTTCAGTGCCTCCAGGCACTCTCCATCTAGGTGTTTGCTGTTATATTCCTCAACAAACGCCTGGTATGATATACCGGCCTCCATATTCTTAGCAATCTGGCTCTTGAGCAGAGCTCCAATGAAACTTCGCTTACCCCTTTTCCGATTTCCAGCTGGACGGTAGTATATTGGAAGCTGGAAATCAATAGTACGTCTGCCGTCTTGCTCCGGGAAGTCCCTGCGGTTGGTTTCAACACAGGGGTGCTACGGTTGGCACCGAATCCACTGCTATCGACAGCTACTGTCTCCTAGCTGGATGCTAGCCCTCGTCCTGGCATCTCCACCTCTTCTTCAATCGTCGATTTGTTAATTTTTATTTTTGTTAATCGAGTCCATGTCTTGATTCCACTAGTAGTCGGGGAAGAATGTCCACCCTGGCTAGCCCGGTCTGATTTGAAACTGAAGGTGTTCAAGTTATTCAGTGTTGGCATACTAAAGGCCAAGCTCCCCATTAGCCACGCAACCCACGGCGTATGCTGTTCCACCTTCGTTTGGGGCCCTATTATAACCTTTTCCAATGCAGGAAGGACGATCCCTGGGCGGTTGCTTTAGTTCATCACCCCGCCAGATCCACTTGCCCTTAACACATGACGAACAGGCAAATAGATCGTAGTCAGTTGGATGAGCCTACTCCCAGCCCGACCCTACAGTTTCTTGGCCCATCCGAACACGGTTTTCAGCAGCTACCGTAAGGAGGTAGTGGGAGAACTTGCCGAATTATGCAACTTTGACGTGAAGTATAATGAGGGGAGGTCGCCGGTGCTTATATACAACATCTAAGTCGCAGCATACTTTGCATTCCGATATCTGTTTCCGTTTTGATTCATCGTAGAGTCAATACAATACTGGAATATAATACTGGAAGGTTTGGTCGAATTGCCATTATTATTAACAAATTTATAGTGGGCTAAAGTTGCCTCTTTCGCATAGATGGATTGCACCCTCAGTCTCAGTCTCATATACTTAGCAAATATATTTCATAGCCCACACTAGAAGTTTATCGCTACTGCATAAATTTACTGATTTTCTACGAATCATTCCCCGTCTTTCGATTTCCATTTGCTTCTATAATGCTTCCCTATATAAAGACAATTACTCCTTCCAAAGGTTCGGCGACCTGAGTAAGATTGTTCGTGCTAATTAATGAGACTTTAAACTTTCCAGTCAATTGGTCAACTTCATTTTCATACAGCCCAGTCTGAGTCAATGAATGCATCACTTGACAGACAAGGTTTTGTGCATACATTGGAAGTTATACCGAGCACCTAACCACCTTGGAAAATTTTTCAAGATCTTTTTACTTAATTAGAATCGTGCTTTATCTTGGTCCTATTAAAACCTCCCTTTCAACTTATCTCTGCTCAGTTCCTTCATGACTAATTCATTTATTTCTCCCCATGAATAATGTCTCCATAAAAATCAATTGATTGATTTCCACTAAAGCAGATAAACCATACACACCTGCCGATACCTATCACGACTGAAGCTTCCTCTAATCATCCTTTTCTCTGCACTGTGTGAATGCAATAAACCGCACACTATCCTGGAGAATATATCATGGAAATGTCTATGGTCGTTGCAGTGCCCATAAAGCAGAGACACATTCAATAAAAACTGAGAACCCTTTAGGATCCACTTCAATTTGAAAGAGTATTTATTTAATAATATAGTCAAACACAGGGGGGTGGGACCAAAGGATGTGAACGGGATGACTAATGCGATCAAACTTGATTCACATTCAACGCCGCGAATAGATTTCAAATTTAATAAAAACCCACTTCACCTCATGTTTCATAGTCTAACATTTCAGTTACGGTTATCACTCATATTGAGTTCCTACTCCTTTTTGTCCTGTAGGTTTGCTTTATTGAAATGTAGTGTGTGATGTAAGGAAGGACCTGGTCCTTCGGAGACAAGTCGAGGTTTCACCAACACTTTTTTTGAGCCCTCTTTCAATCGGACAAAATTGGGCCGGGCTGTCTGATAAGAAATGTAGTACTAGCCCCCCCCCCCCTCCTGCAAATCGTTTTGAAGTTTTCTAAGGAACTTTTGGTCCAGAAAGCAAGTTAAGATACTTTCGAAGCTTTCATCGTCAAAAGATAGATATCATTTATTGTAAAACACACTCTGCAAGCGTTCAGTGTTTCTTTTCACATCCTTCCTGATACGATTGCCTAGTTCTACCATTGATGGACTCCGCGTCCTATGCAACTGAAGTTTTTATTTCGCATTATCCTTCCAGGATTCTCAGTTTCGACGTATGTATCTTATGTGTATATAGTTGAATGGGAATGACATTTTTTTAACCTTCCGCGTGCACCGCCTGTGCACATATGTAGGATACATGATAAGTACAGAAACACACTCGAGCTCACGTCTCATACGCTCACCCCGCTTTTTTCGTCCTTATTGTCAGGATATCCTGGATATCCTCAAGGCTCTTTTGTGATTCATGTCGCGACATCTTTTCCTGAATGCTCACTCTCACTTACGTGTTTTCTGTTCTTTTTCCAGTGCTTCATAGTCCTGTGTATGTTGTCGTTTTGTAGACATTTAATGTTATGACTCCTGGTTGGATCCTGAAACGATAAGGATACAAATAGTCGACTTTTTTCCATCTCCTACTATAGAAGTGGCTCCGACTATATGCGATGTAGTACAGCCCGTATCGCGCCATCTTCCACTTCCATATTTTGCTTCTCAGTCCTTTTTCCGTATCCTTGGCGCGTTTATGGCAACGTTAAATTTCTTGCTATATCATTGTCAATTCCCTAAACTCCTCGCAACTTCACGTATGATAAATTGATTTCATGTTTATCTTTAGCGGGACATGGGAAAGATAATCCATCGAACGCGAAAGAGAGTTGCTTTGTTGGAAGAGAGGAACAACAATGGAGAATGATGCAGGGTTAAGACAAAGGGTCCAATGCTGCTTTCATTCATCATAAACAGATGCTAACAGATAAAATCGTCCTGTCCAATAAAATTCTAAAAAGGAGAGGTAGATGGACAGTACCCATGTACAGAAGGACTCTAAGGTAACGTTTTATTGCTGCAGTCTCCTAAAATTTTTTACGTTACTTTCGAATGGTCGACGTTTGTGAATAAATTACTTATTGGAAACCTCTTTCCTATTCGTAAATATGAAGTCCTTTTAAGGTTTTTCGTTTCAAGAATCCTTTTCTCTTCAAGATATCCGTAAATCTAGATAGAGGCGATGACAAAACTGCTTCAGAAACCTAGTCTTCTAGGCAGTTTCTATATTCATATTACCTCCTGGAAAAGTATTAATTCCTCAAAGGATACTTGAAAAGAATTGGCTTCAGCGTTATCCTTCTGGAACTGAAAAATGATCCTTAGCTAAACGTCATAGCTTGGCCAGTTCAACATGCCGAAACACGTTATGTGATGACTGCTGAACCAACAAGATACGACTCAAAGTAATTAAAAAGGACGAATTTCTCAACAAGGATTCAGGATATAAAAGGTAGTGAAATTCCTCGACGATTAGCCTCCAATCCTTTCCAGTGCAAACAGCATCCTCAAAAAAAACCAAATTCTTAAGTCAAAAGTTCAACACCTTCCACTGTATACAAACATCCTGTGAAAAGGATCCCCCTTAACAAATGAAATTGATGTTGAAAAGTGAAAGGACGAAAAAGTATATGAGAAAAATGGTGTAGCAATCATAAGAGACGAAGACAATATGAGCTTCACAATACAACAACAATACAGTCACCTCGTTTCCTTGTCCATGAAACAGGATAACTTCCATAGGTGGTAGGTTATACGGTGAAGCTTTGAAGGATATGTTTTGACATTCACTGCAATATTATGATGAATTGTGTTGAATGAATGGTAAACATATCAACGATTTAGCTAATAAGACCCCTGGAGACATTTGAACTTATTCTGGTTGAAATTGTACCGAAAAAAAAAGGATGAAGAGGATTTTAAAGGTAACAGGTGAAAATAGACAGTCTACAGGTGGGCAAATGGTGGTGGATGGAGTTTGAGGGCGTTTACGTGTTTGTTTTTGATGAATGATTGTTGCATTGTTTGAATACAATGGGGAGTCTGGCATCAGCGAGTGAAAGCCACGGACTTAAAAGGTTTGCTTTTGTTTCAGTGCTTCTCCTCAATCTTTCTGTTGAAACTTCTCAATTTGTATATCCTTTCTAAATGGACAGAAATCTTCGAATTGTTCTTGTCAAGCAAATGGTTCTATTGTAGTGGATGGTGAACACAAGAAGCGCTACCAAATCGACTCCCAAGATACCAAGTTCAAGGCTAATCTAAATCTGATCAAATGAAATGCTCGCTTTCTCCCTAGCAGATTCCTAGTCTTCTCCACTACCCTGGGGTAGATTGCCTGGGATATATTATATAAAGAAGTCCTGTTTTTCAGTTCCTCATAGATATCCTCCATCCCTCGATTGAAAACGCTTCCACCCAATGGGCAAAATATAGTAAGACGAAACCCAAATGTGTAATTTATGACCCTTGAGAAAGGGCCATGAAGTTCTGCGAGTTTTCTAAGGAAGCAGCTATATTCACGAAAATATATAGGCCAAGATCAAGTTGACAAACGAGAAGGCCCAAAACGAAGGAGAAAAAGAAAGAGCAAAGGAAAAGGTGAGCCAGGCAACATGCCCATTTTAAGTAATGAACAGAAGTAACCGGAGAAGAGCTTGCATGAGCCTTTGAGTGATTCAACAAAGCGGCAAACCGTCAAAAGACAAAAAAGGAAGAACTGGTGAAGGAAGCGACTCAGATTGCTAGCGAAAAGCACTTAGCCGCAGTCCTTGAGAAGAGAATGGATCCTACAATAATGACGATCAGAGTCTAAGGAAGGGTGACATCTAAGAAAAAGAGAGGTCAGAAGCAAATACGCCTGGGGGTGATCACCATCTCTAATCGAGGTAAAGAGCTATGCGAGGACATTCTTGGAAAAGCCACCTTTCCGAAAAGTGAGCTCGTCAATTTAGAAGAATACAAAAGTCGCATAAGGCAATCCCAAAAAGGGGCCTTTATATTAAAAGTCAAGAGGAGACAAGGACGGGGGCAGGTCATGTATCTGTTTGAGGAGCAAGTGGCACTGGAACAATATTTCAAATACCTTGGTTTCGGTTATATAGCAGGCGTTCGGAATACAGAAGATCTCTCAATGCAAATCACACAAAATTTGATATAAATCAACCTCAACCACTGCAAAGTGGTACTAGCAAACCACCAAGCAGAAAGACTTCGCTGTGGCATATGACACTTGACCCAGGGATTTGCGGAAACCAAGCCTATCAGAAGTCAATGCTTTACTAGAAAGCAGGATTCAAAAGGGTAAAGGTGGAATCCACATATGTTGCTGATATACTGCAAATAGCACTGGACTTTATGAATATGAGCAGATGCAAGAAGGGTGATCTGAAAATCGTAGAAGGAAATTTCAGTACGTGGGGAAGACGGAACTCGAATGTCAAGAGATCTGTTCTGCTCCAAATGTTTGCAGAACTGTCCGAGAAGCTCACGAATGTTGTGGCTTCACCTGATCGGCCAAGGATCTTCGACCTGGCAAGTTTTTTTTGAAAGGGAGTACCTTTTGCACGGAAGCTTGAAAACATTAGGAAACTCCCATCCATAATAGCATTCTTTTTTGTTTGATACAGTCCTGGTGGCTATATCTTACTAAAATACATACATTCTATTATAATAGCGCTTCTAGAGCGCCATACTTTACTTCTTTCGCCCTGAAACCGTCAGATTTCAACTACGACAGGTTCTGCTTTGTATTTGAACTAAAAGTTACCTTGTGTACAGACAAATACTCTTGTTCACTCTCATATTTATTGAACCACCCAAGAAAGTCTAGAATAGACGGAAGCTGCACCTCGAACAATACCTTCATTAGTTCAGGAGGCAAGCCATGACGTAGAGTTCCACATTTATGAGAGGACGCTACAGTTTGACCACAAAGAGCGGATATGACGACATAGGTCCCAAATTGGCTTGGTATTTTTGGGTCCATCTTCGGATTCAGTCAAAAAAATCGATGTCAGACAATTGATCCCGAAAGAATTATCTGAGGATATCCTCAAGATCTGCCTCAGCGAACAACATATGTTTGTATTCCCTTAACAAATGGAAATTTCCCTGCAAGTTAGAGTGAATTAGCGCCTTAACCCGATACAAGAATCGGGCGATTAGCAATGTGAACGATCATGATAGTGAGCTGCTGAATAATCGATAAGTTAGCATTAACTTAACTAAGCCGAAAATCAACAACGGGATGCCCTCGTAAAGTGAAAGAATACTGTCCCTTGCCCAGATCTTTTCTCTTTTTGAATCAAAATAGCAACCCTGCCTCTGGCTGAGCGTGACGGGCACTTTTGGTGCACTGTATTACCCAGCGAAAGCAGAAGCGAACATGAAGGAGCCAAAGGTGATATCATAGGTGGATTCCTCTCCTAAATTTGAATAGACCAAAGGCTCAGTACCTTCTTAACTAGCTGAATAAGTTTACCAAGGACTGAGGAATAACTAAATAAATAACGTCATCAGTAAAAGCTAGATGACTGAATCTTGTCACGGGATAGAATCGAGGATGGTTAAAGTCCGCAAAACCAAGCTTCAATATTCCTTCGAGAGAACTAAGAGATTGTCAGTATCCTCCATCCGCACGGCTCCCAGCCCAGACCTGAAATCCGGCGCAAGAACACACAGAGGCTGCTCGGGAGTTTAAAGGTATCTGACACCGTGTGGATCAGGTGTTTCTCCGTCACTCTACTAGCCATTGCGAACCATTGGAACCCCGGGGGATAATCTAGAAACAAGAACCGGGATGGCAGGACATGCCGCACTGCGAAAGAAAAAACCTAAAAAGGGGGTCAAAAGCAAAAGCTTGTATTTTGCCCATTAGGTGATGCGATGTCGTAATTTGTTTGAGTAATTTACAAGTATGGAGAGAGTCTGTAATGATAGCAACCTTCTTCTCACCCATCATCAAAGCCATGATGATGATGGGTTGAAGCGCGGCAAAAAACTCAACCGCCAAAACCGAAGTGACATCCAAGAAAAAAGTGAGACTTGCGTCCCATCCGGACCAACCACGGCACAGGCCACAGACCCACCACGTATGAAGGCAACATCAGAAGTCAGGACCAGAAAACCCCCTGGGTCTGCCACAGGTGTCCCCTAAATCATACGACAGGATAACCTGAATCTTATTAGAGGTTAGGAGAATAACATTGGGAATTATAGTGTCAGACAAGTCCCGGGACGACTTATAGATCGAGGAAAGACCATTTTCCGGGTTCTGAACTATCAAACGACAGGTTTTGGGATTTCTTTCCTTAGAAGTTCCTTAAGAACTTCTTTGACTGCCAGGAAGGAAATCTGGTGCCATGGGGTGGTTATGGTCAGCCCCAAGCGTATTCTCAGGATACAAGCGGATATTGAGTTGACCTTGTTTTCAAAATATTTTGGTGGATTCATAGTGGACGTAGCGGTATTCCCTATTAGATCTATAGAGGTTGATGGTCTTGCGGGGTGCGAGACCCCAAGAAAAACCAGTTGAGAAATTAATCAACCTGCCTGCCTTTACGGTTTTAGGGATAATAGAGTATAAGTGGTCTCTGACCGAACCTGTACTCGTTATCATCCTACCTGAAAAGGTGATAAATTTGACATGGGCAAGGAAAAGACGACCGAATAACTTTTTTCTAGGTTACGACATCATATAAGAGCGGGACTTCCGCTTTATTAGTAGGAGCTTGGTCCAATAAATTTTTGGGAGCCAACTTTGGAGCTTCCACCGGAATAGGTTGCGGAAACGTTGTCTTTTTGCAAACTTAATAACTTTGACAGTTTTTGGGGGGTTGACAGAAAACTTATCCGCTACCACAGGATTCGCTACAGCAGTCGTTGTCTCACTAAGTATAACTTTAGAAGCTAGGTTTGAAGCAAGGACCTCCAAGGCTTTTGTCCAGGCATTAGGCTCCGATCAGTAGCCTTTCTAGTTTTTGGGTCATTCTCCTTCTTAAGTATTTTTAGAACGGATGACAAATTTTCACAACTTATAAGAAAGGGTATAGTGAGCATTCATCAGTAGAATCCGGGAGCGAAATATAGATGTAACACCGAGGACCGCGCAGGCACAGCTCGAGCTAATTGTCTCCATGTTCTACCAAAGTCTTATCCCATTTGTCGATTCATCTCGACGAAGATGAAAGGATATCGAAACTTCTTCAAATAAATTGAACAAACAAATTGTTACTAAGGACACAAGTAGAGAAGGACGCCTCGCACGTGAATACTTTTCTGCGGATAGCTGCAAAGCGACACGAATTCGTACACATCTACGGAGCAACATGCATGAGGACAAACACTAAAATGACGAACCCTAGAGGTGTAGTAACCAAGTAATGAGAAGGAAAACTTTGCTCTACAAGAGGAGATAGAAGCCAGGCTCAGGAATACGTGCTTCAAGAAAAGTGGGAAAGCGAAAATTTAGAAAATGAATTCCGGTGGATGTAGAGCCTTGTGGAGAACAATACTGAAAGGCTGATGTACTGCTATCCGACATATTGAACGAAGTTAAGAACCGGAATATGCTATCTTCCACGAGTTCCCTGTCAGAAGACCTAGTGAACGTTGGTCCGTGAACGTTATAAATGTGTGACCGTGAACTTATCGAATGTGTGGTCCCACGTTGGCATCATTTCGTAATGAACGTCGATGTTGGCATGGCCAGAATGACCATCTGGCATGGCTAAGGTGTTCCAAAAAGCTAAAAGAAAAGTGACGAAAATTGACCGCGCATGTCCACCTATATCGAAGTACAGTTCCACTGTCACGTCATCTACACAAACCTCACGTGGCCTTAACCTAATTCATCGGACTGTACTCGAATCCCAAAACCTGAAAAGCTAAAAACCGCGACTTGGGGGGACAACAGGTTACTACCCTTTGTCGAAATCAAAAACAACAAATACCAGCATGGAACCGGGAAGCTGCGAGCCGAGCGTCCCAGTACAAAAATTTCTACGATAAACTGGACACTCGGGATGGCGAGAGAGATCTGTATCGATTTGCCGGTTGGTAAGCCGTAATGAACGCACACAGAATATCGAACACTTCTGTTGTGTCAATGACAAGAACAGTACTTTGCTTACCGATCGTCGAGCCGTGACAGATAGATGGCGACAATATTTCGAGCAGATTTCAACTGAAGACTTTTCTCATCCTTCACTTCCACAACCATTGCCGATATTTGGAGCAGTTTCATCTCCCAGCCACCTCACCTCCGAAAAACAAGGGTCTGCCTCAATCATGGACCTAAACTTTGTCAGCTCTGCTTTGACGCGCCTGCGTGGGACGTCGAGAGAGAGCGAGATGGAGGCTCTCCGCGACTGTGGACTAGTTGCGAAAGTCAACTTGAAGGGGGTGGCCTTCCACGTGGCTTCCGAAAATGGATGAAGAAAGGTTGTGGAGAACCCGAAGTTCTCTGAATACGGGTTGGAGTTGGTAGTAGCCCGGAAACTGGGAGCTCGTGCCAACGTCTATGATGTGCACTGCTGCACTAGCGCTGATGAGCTGATGCAGCAGATTCATGAGAATCGTTTGGGGGCCAGATGTCCTTTGAACGATTCAAGAAGCAGGCGAAAATTGCAAATCACCCAATACGGTTCGGTTCTGAAGCAGTCAGCAACGCTGTGATTGCGGGCACGCCAGCAGTAAATGATAAGTTAACATCCACTGAAAGGGTGAACGTAAATTGGTTTAGCTACAGGGTCAGGTCGCATGACTTGCTGTATGCGTGCTTGAGATTGTACAATAAAATTCTTCTTAGCTTTGATCATCGTGCGGCTAACTGCAGTGCGAAGGACCATTCCTGCGCTCATTGCTTGCAGAGTGGCCATATAGCCTCCTTTTGCAATAACGAGGTTCACTGCCGAAACTGTGCGTTCCGGGGGCTTCTGCAGAACATATGCTCCAATCGATGCTTTGCTCGATTTATGCCGCAAGTGTACGTCGGGTCAACGCCCGCCACTGAACGCCATATCGCTCACACTGCTGTAGTTTAACTGCCGTGATGCATGATCTCGGCCGGCACATGTGCTAGCGTAGTCATGTTGCAGAAGACCTGGTCAGTCAATAACTGCGTGTGAGGCTTGCCTGGAGACATGCGATTGTCCACTGCCAGGGGGTCGACCAAGACGGCCGACGTTATTAATGATACGCGGCTAGATTGCGTCTGTATTAAGAGTCTCACTAATGAGTGGGGCGTATGCGTGTCAATCACGGGGCCTTTCGGACAGAGGTTTTACTTAAGCGTACACCCGCAGATGACCTGGAGTATTATATCGCGTTGCTGGATGAGGTGATTCTGCTTATTCGCGGAACACCACTTATCCTAGGCATGAACGCGAATGCGGTCTCCCCTATTGGGCACAGCAAGATTATCCAGCACATATCTTGCCACGCCGCCTGAGGAAAAAATTCCAAATGGCGCGCCGTCTAAGTGTTGCCAATCCTGATGTTGATGTTGATCAACTTAGGCTCACCTATAGGCGAGGTGTCCCGTCTTATAAAAGTCTGTTGAAGCAGTCTAAAGAAGAAGGCTGGGGGCGATTCGTTGGTGAACGTAGTGATAACCCTTTGGGTAGGGTCTACCGGATATGTAGAGGGAAACGTAGTCACGACATAACCGAGATCAGAGTGAACGGTGAACCTATGCTGACTTGACGTGACAGTCTTTGTGTTTTGCTGGGTGAACTATTTCCGAGATCGGAGCTTTCGATATCTCCTGACGATCGCACTGAAGGAAGGGAAAGAAATACCTCCCTTGAGGTGTTGTGAGATCGATGAGAGCATAGTGAGGCTCAGGTCTCGTGGCTGGGATGGGATGACTGGCGAAATGTGCAAAGCCATCTGCTAGACCCTTCCATATCAAGTCCAATGTCTGCTTGAATGTTGCTTTTGGGAGGGTTATTTCCCTACATTCTGAAAAACTACCAAGGTGGTTGTACTCCTAAAGTCACCAGAGAAAGACAAGAATAGTCCTCGGTCATACAGGTCCATATCTCTTCTCCCGGTCCTTGCAAGGTCCTGGAGAGGATTATGGTCCAGCCACTGGGGGTGAAAAAGCATGTCATTTGGTGTCTGACTTCCGTACTAGCAAGCCCACCGACGACGCCTTACGGTATGTGAAGAACTTTGTTATCCATTGTCATTGCAAATGCGTCCTTGGAATCTTTATAAACCTCAAAGGCGCATTTGATTACCTAAGTTTTTCACCTGTATTGTCGATATTTTGGGAGTGTGACAGCCGGGAATTAGCCCTGTGGAAGAGCTACTTCTGTGGTAGAAAAGCATTCGTCCACATGCGCTGGTCCATTTATATGGAAGCTGATGATGGATGAACTGTTGGGTAAGATTTCCACCGTTGATGAATGGGTTGCATACGCGAATGATCTCCTCATTCTAGTTAAGGGGAGCAGTCGACTTGAGCTCGAGCTGCAGGGTACAGAGTACATGCAGATTGTTAACGCGTGGTTTCTTAAAGTCGGTGCCGCAGTCTCAACGGATAAAACCGTCGCGATTATCCTAAAAGGCTACCTATGTCAATCACCATTGGTTAAATTGAATGGAGGTTCTTTGAAATACCGGGAGAAAGTGATGTGCTTGGGAGTCACGATCCTTAGTTTCGAATCTGCGCAAGCTCAAACCACGGTTGACTAAATTGGCGTGTATGTTGAGGCGCATGATGAGGTGTGAGTGGTGTCTAAGCAGAAGAGCTGCTAAATCCATATAGGCATGTTCTACGTACGGGTCATATGATTTTGCGGTGACAGCACAGCGCAGGAAACTGTTCTAAGCTTGTCAGCGAATGGACTTGTTAGCGTGTATTCCAGTATGTCGTATGGCCTCGACCGACGCCATGCCGGTCTTGTTGGGTGTTCCTCCTCTTGATCCGGAGGTAGTCTGGCGTGCCATGGCGTACAGGATCAAGAGGGGCGTACCTTTGCTGCAAACAGACTTAGTAATTGTGAATCAGGTGGAAGGTCTAGGACCGATTTTAGTTAAAAGGGTGTTAGATGAGAGTATAACATCTAAGCAGAAGCTTAGATGGAACAAATGTGGAAAAGATCGGGTAACGTATGAATACGTCACAAATGTGTCGCAGAGGAAGCTCTGTCGTGGACTTCGGGCTCCTCCTGACGGGACATGATAGCTTCAATGAGTTTCTCCTCTCGCTGAACCTTGCCTCCAGTCAGGGTTGCGTTTTGTGTGGGGCAGACTCAGAGGGCTGGTACCATGTCCTCTGTTCCTGTCCAGCGTATTGTGACATCCCTTATCTAAACGACATGGGCGTTCACGTGGTGAACGCTATCTTCGACTTTACCCAGTTCCTTGCTAGTAGTGATACACTTAAAAGAGGTGATCAGACCCGAGTCTTCAAGTGACGCATCTAAAGTTTCAGCGGAGGTTATTTAGTACCATGGGAACCGGGATGACCCTCTGAGAGCATTTGCTCCAGGAGAGTTCCTGGAGGATATACTCTCGGCCCGGTTATTTGCGGTTGGCCTCCTTGTGGGCGTTCATGGTGGTTTTGGTTATGCCTACATCGCTGGCAGAACTCCTTGGAGCTCAAGCATGAAGTTACGCTGTACAACTCGCGTACCATACTCCTTAGTTACGGTAGAGGTGTTAGATAGACCATGCATCCACTGGTATGAATGCTGAGCCTACACTCAGTATAAACCAGTACAGCAGGGCTCTACTTGTGGTCTCCAAATAAATTTGTGTTCGAAGAAGACCATGGGATTATGCCTACCCGCCAGGTACTCACGTTAAACCCCGAAGAACTTCATGTCAGCGCAACTGAAGTCGAGGAAGCAATAAAACGAATAAAATCCGGGGAAGCAATAGGACCTGACGACATCGCCTCTGAGCTCTGGAAAACGAAGAGCAGTGACCTAACACTATGACCTAGTGGATTTTTTAATTGGGTTATTCAGGAATGTAGAACACCATCTGACTGGTAAGAAAGGACTACAGTTCCAATATGAACGGCAATGGTGCGTTGGACTAGTAGCGTGACACGTTTTAATCACATCCGAAATGAGGATATCCGCGATCGACAGGGTTTGCACCGATCGTGGAAAAATTGCGAGAGAGGCATCTTCGATAGTATGGTCACGCAATTCGCGCTAACGAGAATTCACTTGCCAAGATTGGTCTGAACATCGAAGTCGATGGGAAGCGCGGGCAAAACAACGGTGGCTTGATACGCTGGATGGGGAATTAAAAGCCTCACGAACGAAAAGGCGAAACCGATTACGACTAATCGACCCCGCTTGTGAACGGGAGATGAGACGAGTCAGTCAAGAGTCGGTGTACGCATAAGCTTATTTTGGACATTAAGGAATGACCTAAGCGAAGCATAAGGAGGTCAAGGAATTGTGATAACAAGCGAAGATTATGAGGTATAACTCAAGGAACCACATCTTTCTTTCTTCTAGTACTGACTTAATTTAGGGGTCTGTCAAAATTGGTTTAACCTGCGGCTATTTGGATACAAATGGTCAGAAAGTTGGCCGATGCATACTATACTAGGTACCCACCTCTTTTCAGTTTTATGGGTTTCAAATTATCCTCCACCCTTGAGGACTAGGTATCGACTCCTATAATCATAGTCAGTAAAGTAGATGAGGGGACATCTCATTTAGGGAGTGTGGGGGGCTTAACTAAAATCAGGAAGTGATTTTTCCAATTTATCAATTACCGATTACGCTAATTTCAATTCAAATTCAATAAAATCTCAAAGACTCAAATAGAACTGTCATTTTAAGTCCCTTCAGGAAGTCGCCTCTAACTGGTCCCGCATTTAAATTTAAGGAATTCGAACATCCCTTACAGCTTACCGTACATCTTGTAATATAAAAGCCCGAATTACGATACATTTAGAACTTTCCTCACCGCAAAATCATGGATAAGGAGTTTAAGCGAAATATACCCAGAGAAAGTGAAATATTCATCCATCCTACCTCAAGTTATTCAGGTGTTCTTTCGCTAGCACCTCAGCTTTCTGGTCCTACTTCTTCACCAATACTATCAAGGTTAATTGAAATTCTTCAAGTTTTCCAATTAAACTTTTACCTGAATGACACCAATAACGATACGAGGCAAAAGTAATGCTGGATCAAATGGCTCCCACTTTCTCCAGGTTTTCCGCGATACTTTTTTCGACTCCGCTGTGTAACAAACCTTTCTTTTTACAGCTGGTTTCCATCTTCATAATTTCTTAACATCTCCTTAAGCTTTTTTTCGGGGAGTATCAAATACAATAGTATTTATATTTACCCCGTCATTGAGGAAAAGGTGAAGGAGTGAATAATTTTATCGAAGGAATTCCTTGACGCAAAGGACTCGTCTCCAACTTTCTACTTCGAAGTTCTGGTGCCGAAAAAAAGTCAAGTTGGACTTGCTTCCCTCACCCTAGTATCTTTCCACAACCATTTACGATAAAAATAGGAGCATAATACAGCTGTAAAAGTATATGTCAAAACGGGGGGGGGGGGGGGTCGGACAAAAAATTGAAATATGCCAAAGTATATGAAAAAGAATGTGCAGAACTTTCTTCCGTACGGTGAGAGAGTGAAAAATTAGAGAAGTGTCTGAAAAGTTGTTCCTTTCCTTGAAACATTTGGCCTGACTTTTCTACAGGTTGAAGGTAGGGTCTGCTGTGTATGTTACCCCCTGGCAACTTGGGCTGAAGTTTATTTCGAAATGTTTTAAGTGCATTATAGATAAGTAACTTTTAAGTTTATGTTTTTTGTTGCCTGAATTGAAATTGGCTGCATATAATCGGCGTAATCCCCGGGTAATCTGTGCTGAGTCTGTGAGACATAATAATGGAAAGGGTATGCCAGGTGTTTCAAAACAACAAGAAGTTCATCTAAGGATACCACTTTTGGGGGAAGGCCACTCTTTCAATAATTGGGTTGAAATTTCCTTTTAGATTTGAAAGGATCTAATTTCTATAAAACTTGTATTCTGTAGATAGTATCAAACGAAACAAACTCACAAAATCACAAATCTCGGTATCCCTGCAGCAGCTTCAGGTACTCCGGCCTTCCTCTTGTATTTTGGCAGTCTTTTCGCTCCAACGTAGACGATCTCAGCGTATCAATTTCTTGGTTCAAATGGTTCCCTTCCTTTCTCCCATATTTCTATACGGTTTCACCCAATACCTCGGTTTGAAGTTCGGTCAACCATTTCGAACTCTCATCCTATTTATTTCCAATCATCCATCTACCTCTGAACCTACCAAAAGCATGTTAATCACAGAGAAAGCTTCTTAGTATTATTTGTGGCATTACCATTCCGTCAACATGGTGGATTGATATGCCAATAGGATGGTTGCCCCTCTTGGCAGGGTACAGCGCATCAACCACACCTACACACCATCGTCCCCAGTCCACTGAAATGCAGTGTGACTCTCCCCAGGACTTCCCGAGGTGCCCACACTCCTCCCCTACTGATCTGCGCCAAGAGCCTTTGAAGCGACCAACTCGTGGGAGAATGAGTTCCACTGTAGGGCGTAGCCAGTACTATGGTGGTCGCCCCTCCTTGATGTCTGACCTATTCAATACCATTTCCATCTTCCAACCACTTCGCCCACGAGTGGCAAGGCTATGGAGCCAACAAGTTGTTTGTTTGAAATAGTATCAGACCAACGTTCTCTGACGATACGTCGCAGATAAGTATTCGCGAAGGCTTGAGTTTTCGAGTGACAGGGGGGGTGGTGGGTCATTTTCGAGGTACTACTTCCTATACATAGCAATAATGAAAAAACTCTAGGACAGAACAGTCTCACCTTAATCTTGGTGTTGAGATAACTACATTGCAAATCTACTACGTCTGCTGGCACAAACGGACTCCATGCCACCCCTCGACGTTTTCTAGACACTTCCTCTTTCAGTCACCCTAGCACTGTCTTCGGCAAACACTTGAGATACCTTTCGAGGGAGACGGCAATCCAAACGTCATTCTTCCCGCCAGAAGGGTAAACGGCGACAGCTATGCTAACCAACAGGGACCTCCTCCATGTATTCATGAGGAAAAAAAAACTTCCGATTGTTATATGCTCGAGTGTGAATGACAAAACTAAAATACAACCTCTACAGTGGTAACCACTGACGTGACTGAAAAAAATAGCAATGAAAGGTGGCGTGTGGCGAATAGTGTTTTCTGGCTAACGCATCAGGATAGGAAATGAAAACAAGGACGTAGCGCATCAATCAACGCAAGAACTGACGCACGTGCGCTTGTGTTTTTTGAGCCATCCGAAACTGTGGTTCGCGGTCTGCGAGCAAAACTTCGCGACACACAGCGCGTTACCGACAAAGCACTGTCTAAGCTCTTGATGCAAAATCCATGTTAGAGGTCAAGGACATCCTACTCAATCCACCGGAAGTGAAGCCACATTCTTCCTTCAAAGAAGCGTTAATTAAACGTTTGAGCAGACCAGACCTATGCTAGAGTTTGAGGAAATTCAAGACAGCAAGCCCTGCTATTTCTCTGTAGATGCACATGAAATAGAAATTCTTCTGAAACATCTGAATTCAAGAGCTATCTCGATTCCCATTGTACCAGTATACCCCTGGTAAGCTTTCGTGAGTCCCCAAGCAGACTCGGGCCTCATCGACCTAACAAGATCTTTGGAACATTCACCTACAGCATCACGGTCGGCAAAACAAAGTGATACAGCGTCTCCCAGTGCTACTATGGAGATTCGCATCGACCATTTTGTTTTGGTTTGACCGACAGGATTGTTGCCCCCTTTTTCTTACCGCCACCTCTGAGCATTTGTATTATTCACAAGGCTGAATTGGAACTGTAATGTGTGACAAAGTTGTGCGCACATTGTGGGTGAGCCGAACATTACCAACACGCAGGGTATCCTCGGCACACAAAACAGCGTTACTAGTACTATAACCTATTCGGTATCGAGGCTCAAAAATGTTCTTATTCCTTATTTTTAGGAAATACGACCGGCACGCGCTAATGACGGCGAATAGCTCGGCTACAAATTTACGTCGCGTCTTTGTCAAGGATATGACGTCATGCTGCACGTACTCTGATCTTGACTTATGCGTATACCCTCCTATACCTTTAGCACATTACGGTCTCGTGGTCGATCTACAGGATGAGCAACTGATCGATAAGACAATTCTGCTCTCCTCGAAGGGCCAAGAAGTGAAGTGTGCGAACCCATGTGTCAAGGCCGTTTGCAATACTACCAACAAACTAAGGCAATTTCCAGAAATTACCCGTCCCAATGGGCTGCTGCCAATATTGTGCGGCAATACGAAACATAATATTTTGACCTCAGTGACCTCAGTGGGGCCACCGATAACCTGCAAGGCTCGTTGCCTCGGCCTGGATGCTTGGCGATAGTTCAAAAACAGTTCAAAGCAATGGTCAGCTTATAATCCTCTCTCCGTCGCTGGGAGGACGTTCCAAAGACTGCCGTCATCATTCTACTCGCACTATTCGAATTTCCGTTTATAGGATTCTGGTTACCGAACGCTGCGCAGACATCTCAACGGTTCATCGACGAAGTACTGAGGAATCTTGATGGCACCGAAGGATGAAAAACAACGCCTTGAATACGTCAAGATTGTCTTCGGCAGCCTTTAGAAAAATGACTTCTTCGTAAATCCAGCAAAGTGCGAATTTGGTCAGGACGAATTGCGCCTCCTCAACTACATCGTCTCGAGCGCCGGCATCGTCCCACCAAAAAGCGTGGTACCCGTCGTCCAAAACTTCCAGCTCTCAAGACATCAAAACCACTACGCCAGTTCGTTGGTATGCTCAACTTCATCCGGAAATGCATACCCCATGCGGCGAGGAGTCAGGAACCGGTCAATGACCTGTTACAGACCGCGATCAAAGCAGTGAGCTCTGCGGTGCAGGCCAAAATGACTATGTGAAGAATACTCACAATATAAAACCACTATGGAAGATGTGAGAAGGAGGAAACTTACGGTGCAGGTGCTCGGAATCCCAGAAAGGCTTTTGGGAGTGTAATGCCTTGGTGGTGAACAAGGTGGTCACCGTGGCACCTTATGCTAGAAGTGATTTAGAATTGAAGAAGCAAGTGTTCAAGCGAAGCAAGACCTTGCCAAGAACATCAATAATGAAGGCAGAAAATGATGGAGAAATTCACTGCTCGACTAAAGCGTTTGTGACATCCACCGCATGTGTCCAAGAGGGACGGCCATAGGAGGTACTCCGAGACCAGAAAATTGATCCTTTCAGGAGAAGCTTCTTAATTCTTCATTCTTCACAATTTCCAAAGACGGCAAAATGTAAAACGCAGGAAAGAACGTCAAAAGTTAAAGGAGAAGTTGCGTTTAAAATTAGTAATCCGGCCAAGGCTCATAGAAAATAGAGCCCTGACCTGGAGGAACTACTTATCGAACAGCTTGGAGGACACATAACTGAGCTATCCGGGTTCATCAAGGACAAGCATAATGTGCACCAAGATATTAAAAACTTAGGGGTCCTCTATAATAGGTCGCAGGAGGAGGGAAGAGGTCCCATGGAAAAGCCGAAAACTTCCATTCCAACAGTGTCACAGGCGACCCAAGTGACACCTAATCGTATAGCAATCAACCTGCCACCAAAAAAAGGAAAAGCGGGAAAAAGATGTGGATCCTCTGAAAATCAGCTGCTTGCTGAAGGGGGAGGAAAAAGGCCATACAAATAGACCCGAAAAACGAAAGTACCAGCACCGAGCGAGCTCCGGCAATCACATGGACAAAATACAAGGGGAATGGAACCGACTTAATAAAAAGTGGAAGAAGGAAGTAAAAATGCGAATTCGCCCAGAGGCGGTGACCTCCAGCAAGGGAAATTTGTCCTTCGCGTAGATATTGAAAAAAGTCAAAGCTGACCCGACCTAAAAGATCCAGGCGGAAATGTCAGCAAGATCCGGAAGAACCAGAAGGATGACCTTATGTTTGAGCTGAAAAGAGCTTGGGAGAAATTGATGGCTTGCGAACCAAAATAAAAACTCACAGTACGGGCCCAACACAAGGATCTCGAAGAAGTGACATCCACAGAAGAAGTTTACACTGCCTTGAAGGAGCGGTTCACTTTGGAGGAATTTGCCGAGAAGTTCATTATGGTTCTGAAAATCCTATGGCGATACTCAAATGGCCACATTGCGTTTACCAGTGGACGTAGCTGAGCAGAAGTTATTGGCGGCCGGGAAAGTTCGAATCAGATAAGTTGTCTGGCGTCTGAGAGTAGATTTCTCTAAAGAAGTGCTTCAATTGTCTCACGTTTGGTCATTTCGCGACAGGATGCACCAGCGGCATTCTTCAGCCTTTGCCCCGTTCACAGGGAGGGTTGGCTCGTCGCGATCGGTTTCACCATTTGGTTCTATCAAATGCCTGACCTGGATGCAATTGCGAGGCTTAAATCTGCATCCAGCGAATGAAGCCACTATTGTTTTAGCCGGCCTCTTGGTCGCTTATCATCGGCTTCGATGTTCAGACCAATTTTGGCAGATGAATCCTCGTTGGCGCGAATTGCGTAACCATTCCATCAAAAACGCCCCTCTTCCAATTTTTCCACGATCGGTGCAACTCCATAGCGATCGCGGATATCCTCATTTCGGATGTGATCAAAGCTTGTATATGTATACAGCTGGTTACCCCCACTAAGTTTGACACTGTCCGAATTCATGAAAATGCTTGACAGTCTTGTTCTCGGGGCAACAGGTCGTCATCCAAGGATGATTGCCGGAGATTTCAATGCTTGGGTTCTTGAGTGGGCTAGCAGAAGAACAAATGCTACGGGGCGCACTCTATCATACGCTTTTGCACACTTCCAGTCCTGAAAGGAGTCTAGGAGGTGCTCATTCCCCAGTAGAATACCAAACTACTAGCGAAATGCTGAACTGACCATATATAGCCTACCATCCGACGGTTAGCAAAATCGACCAATGGCAAAAAGAGCGCGCCTATAATTCCGCGCGCCCGCAAAACCCCAAGCTCGCCATTAAACGAAGCAAGATGGAATGCTTTAAGGAACTCTGTTCGGAAGCGAACCAAAAACCATGGGGAAGCGCCTATAGATTCAGAGGCCATTCACCTCTGGCGATTACGTGCCCTTCACTCTTGTTAAAAATCATCCAGGAGCTATACCTCAGCATGAGGCGGGCACTGGCAGCTTCCAGCGACCTCTGAATGTGATGGAAATACCGCTAGTCACCAGTGACGAGCTGCTAGAGGGCTCCGGGTCTGGATGGGGTACCAAATAGACCACTTAAGCTTGTCGTAAAATCCAGACCGGACATGTTCCCAGAGTTGTTCGAAGCGTGCATGTCCGAGAGGATATTTCCTGCATCATGAAAGCGGCAAAAGATAATAATACTACCTACGACAGGTAAACCTCCAGGTGAGCCAACCTCCTACAGACCTATATGTCTCTTGGACACTGAGAGGGGAAAATGCTGGGGCGAGTAATCTACAATGGAATGGAGAGCCAGCGAGCGCTTTTAGCAGTATGGGTTCCGTAAAGCCTGATTAATCATTGATGCCATCAATATAGTTACTGGCTTGGCCGATGATGCAATTCAAGGGTAGTACCAGCAAATATTCCGTAGTGGTGACCCTAGGTATGAGAAATGCATTCAATTCGACCAATTGGTATTCCCGCCTATCTTTCAACAATTGTCAACAGCTATTTATAAGAACTGAGGATCTGGTACGACACGGATGATCTTGTCTCAGCAGGTGTCTTACAGGGGTCCATAGTGGACCCACTGTGCTGCTGTGGAACATCATGTAGAACGATGTTCTTAATCTTCACCTTCCGGAGGAAGCCAAGATGATGGGTTACGCCGACGATTTAGCGCTGGTTGTAGTTTCAAAGCATCTCGAAGATGCTGAGTTGTACGCGATCAGCGCTGTTAATGATTGAAGAGTTCTCATCTGACACTTGCGGAGGAAAAAACGGAAGCGGTTGTCATCATCAAGTGCCGTAAAAGAAATTATGTCCACATTCAAATTGGGAATCACATCATCACTTTTAAATTTGCCATCAAATACTTGGGAATGATGATAGACGAGAAGCTCAGCTATAAGCAACAAAGCATCAACAGCAAGTGTGACCCTGGCATGGGTGATGCCGAACGTTGAAGGGCCACGGCATACTTCCAGGTTGTTTATGGCTAGAGTTGTGAGTTTGATCCTGCTCTATGCAATTCCAGTTTGGGGAAAGGCGTTGCACACATGCAGCATTGATCATCCCGGGATGATGACGCACAGATACAATACGAAGGCTACCTCTCCTTTATCGCAGACGAAGAACGCCGAAAGGGAGAACGCTCGAGAAAGGCTCGGTGGTCCTTGCCATCAAGGAGTGGTTGTAGAGACGGCAATGTGAAATTAATAATAATCTTACCCAGTTTCTCACGGGACATGGAGGATATCGCCAGTGCCTACGCAAGTTTGAACTGGATATCTTATCCGGTTGTCCAAACTGCAATGAAGTTCCAGAGGATACAGTTTACATATTCTTCCACTGTCTGCTGATTTGAAGAAATCAAGAAGCTAGCAGAGAATCTAGGAGCGAGCGGTGCTGGTACCTGAAAAGGTGCTAAGAATGGTAGCATGTCAGGAAGAGTGGGATGCGATCAATTACATGGAAGCATCTATCCGGAGCAAACTGCGCAAGGCAGAGGAGACGAGAAAAGCGAAAACGGACGAAGACGACTACAGTTTCTTAACAGCGCGGAGGCAACTCTTTAGACGCTGCCTCACCTCTGTCCGAGGAGCGTCACCGAAGCGGCTCGCAGAAGTGATACGCTCCATTTTATAATTCGCAAAACACGGCAGGGATACGAATTAAAATCTAGATGAGAGAGAGAGTTCAGACCAAAGTTTGGCCGGAGCTAGACAACTTTTTTAGGGATTGGGAAGTCCTAAGTTCCAATCAATTGATACCGAACCGGTAAAAACCCGTAGCCGTCTTCGTCTGCCTTTTAATTTTGGAATCTTGGGTGTTAAACCCAAAAAGAGGAGTCCATAGACCATCAATAGTGGGAGCAAGCCACGTAGAGAAGAAAGATGACCAAGCTAAAGTTATTTGACTCCGCGCGGTGATGTAATATCTTATGGGGGTCCCACGGGGCAAGGGGGGAGTCGGGAGCAGTTTCAATGCATAAGAATCGGACACCCTGGTGTGTCCAGGCCGGTGTCTCCTAAAAAAACAGATTAGCAGACTACGAATCGATTCTAACAAGGTTTTGTTTCGCTTAAACCTTAAAAAAGACCCCAAGAACCAATCAACACAATAAGCTTGACAACTTGAGCATAGCCATATATGATACAAGGAATACAAGACATGACTTGATGTTGGTCCGGACCAAATGGAGAGCTCCCACGTTCTTTTGATCCACGGACCCTTCGTTTGGGGCATAGCACTCACGCATACAAAAATAAGTAGGGACATCGCTGGGAAACGCAACGATGAGGTGTATCCTTTTGCGACTTCATCAACTGCAAATTTTCGTGTCGGTAATTTTTCGGGTATAACTTAATCGGTCCTAATGAAGACCGCAAAATGGACACGTCACATTGGCACCATATTACCAGGAGAAGGGGCTCGCCCCTGAATGCAGGTATCCTTAATATAGACAGGAAAGGACAGAACTTATTCACATTTGAACCTTAGTTCTTCTCCCTTAAAAAGATCCCCTAAAAATATCAACTTTGTTACGAATTGATGCTCATATTTACCTTACATTATCTGAAAAACCATTATCCTTTCCTCCGCACAATAATTTCAGTTACAGCGAAATCAATTCAAATTCAGCTTCTGCCTGATCGAATATTCAAGTCAGCATTAAATTGAAATGAAAACAGAAGGCAAAATGGAAGGAAAACCGCCACATTCACTTCAGCTTCAAATGCATTCTCATTTCTTCCCAATTTTTCCTGATGATGATCCTCACATATTCGTCGATTCGTTCAATTTCATCCCCCTCCCTCCACCTTCAAGATGAGTCCTGCCACTGGTACCGCCATCGCCACTTGAATATGCTATGAGATACGCCCGTATTATATCAGGAGCCGGAAGGTAAAAAGGACGAGAATCTCTAAAAAAACGCCAGGGCCAGGACCAACGGAAGGGTGCAGGCAAATAGTTGACGGTTCCAAGGGGGTGCATCAGCTCGTGTTCAGTTGAACAAACTTTAAACAGGCAATTTCTTTGCTGCTCAGTTTATGTCACGGGGCCATCTTCAATATTCCCGAGGATGTCTTTCTCGTAGATTCCTCGTCTTGTTGAAGTTCACTTCTATCTGTCGGTTTGTCTGTCTGCATGCGACCCTTGAGCAAGGATCCATGGAGATAGTGAGCAACAGCATACGAATTCAATAGTTATATAGTCGATTGGATGGAATTTTTCAATGGAGAAAGTTTCTGCGAGTTCTTTGGTGTTCCTTGCCGTTCAGTTTTGTTCTTCTTCGAGGTTCTTCCTCCAAGTGGATGAGATGGTTGCATTCCGCTCTCTAGTTAAATTCATTGCATCAAATGAATTTCGATTACACTTTGGCGGACTACTTTGTTCCTCTTGTGCAGTGGAATGAATTTCTTTGGTAAGTTTGCAGTGGCTTTGAACGTGAGTCAGGGATGATTTTGCTAATGGATGCAAGGAGAGAGTCGTGGGTAAAACATGGTGGTTTCGTTGACTTTGTTTTGGGTGGGGAGAACATGGCTTCTTCCTAAACATGTCCTTTTGTGGTAGAGCTCTGTGTATAGCAAACAGAAAATGGCTTCCTCGTCCCATGACTAATGCTATGACTTGAATGAACGATATAATTAACAAAATTGCAAGGACATTCTATAGTGCTCATACCTGATGGTTCCAGGCTAAGGATATGTTCACCCTTCACTCCAATCAGGAATTAACCAGCCTTGATTTTGGAGACTCTTCCTAATTTACATTCAGTTCAAAAGCTATACCAAAAAATTCATAGAAAACTCAAAGGACCTCCTCCATTTTCCAGAAGTAACCCACCAACAAATTGGCCACAAAATACTTTCAATGTTGCTCGATCAAAAGGACTACAATGTAGCAATTTACGAATCTCTGTTGCATCACTTCGAAAAATATATATCGCACTTGAAATGATGACTGGCTGAAGTGGAAGGATTACAAGTTATAACTTCAGGAAAATTGCAGACGCTGCACATGTAAGCACTTTTATAAAAACTTTATTACTTTTCCACGACTATTATTGTAGTGCTTGATATTTTGATGAATGATGAAAAATCGTAGGAAGAATTGAGAATATGAAACAATGTCTGAGAATGGATACTGTGTATAATGGGGATGCTACCAGGAAGTAGCTATCCTGGATATTCGGGAAGGATTGAAGTCTGAAAAATGACTTTATTAGACTCGGAAATATGCTGAAGGCAAGAGAAAGCGTTTTATAGCCAAGAAACAGGAATACATTTGAGGGGTTGGAGGGAGGTATATACTAGCCACACTTACACAGTATGACTCTTCGCTTTACAACCCACTTTTTACAAAGACTTCCTGTGAAGTCAACATTCCTCTTCGACTGCTAGACGCCATGTGGATAGTTCTAGGGGTTTTTAGCCACCTAACCACTTTCAAGTCAATTTATTCCTGGTTCAAATTTAATAATAAGTTAGTTAGTTTAGTTAACTGGGGGTAGCCGCATTTCCGAGCACTCAGGCCATTGTTAGGCCCATTGTACTATCCCCGTAAGTTACCTATTCAATGGCTTCCCGCCTACGGTGTTCGCAGGCTTTAGCGAATCTTAGAACATCCTCCAGAGGTAGAGAGTGTGCAGATTCTTCATTGAAGAAACCACTACCCCAATCTTTTCCATATGGTAGTTTAAGGGGCAGTGTCCCGTCAAAAGCCCTATTAGGGTTTTCATGTCCCACTTCTTAAGGGACAACAAAAATGCCGCTCTAGTGACCCTAGACTCTTTCACAAGGATTTTCGCTTGCCGGCAAGAGTCCAAATTTCTCCACTCGGTTGCGTGAATCCTTGCAATTTCACCATTCAGAGTAGACTTGACAGTAGATAGTCGGATTGCAAGAGCTGGTTCTGGCTACCAGTGAGCGCGAGCTGAACTTGAAAATGAAAAGAAACGGTTGGAACGCGCGAAAGGAGGTTCCACGACGGATTACATCCTGGATCGGTGCTTCCCCTGTCTCCGACGTTTGTGAGGCGCGGCTTCTGCATGCATGCATGGTTCGAGTCCCAAGCGTAACATAGCTATTCTGATCGACAGCCAAGCGGCCATCAAGGCCTTGTACTCAGCTGGTGGGGCAATGCAGAGACGCTCAAGGTCACCCTCCTCTGGGCTCCCGGGTATTGGAACATGGAGGACAATGAGCGGGCTGACGGACTGGCTAGGCGAGGCTCTACTCTTGTTACACTCTGCGATTGCCCAGCTCTAGTTAGAGTCAGGCTACAGACACTGGGTATACCATTCTTTTGGGACCTCAGAGAGATTTCTAGCTGCATGATGGGATGGCCGCTTTCCTTCGTTAATCTTACGGGCTGGCTGGACTCTGCCTCCACGCTCTCATAGCAGCAATTGTATTCACCTAAACTTGTTAATGATTCGACTTGGAGATTTCAATATTAATCGTTGTGGCTGCACTGTCGGAGGATGCTTCAATGTTTCTTTATCTTTCAAGTTTATGCGCTTATTTTCAAGAATCCCTTAAAACTATGAATTCAACATAAAACACGTCAACAAACCAAACTTTCAGTGACAGCCAGGACAAAGTGGGTAGTTCCGGTTTTATCAGATGCGAAACAGGCTAACTAGCAATATAGTTGCTCCTCGTGAGGCCCTCTGCGATCAGTGCGCAAGTATATAGTGTTCCTATGGCTGTGAAAAGTAACGCACATTCGAATTATTCATGAATAAATTGAAGAGACGCTTTCATCGAGCACGTTCCTGTCCTGATCTTGGACGAGGCAGAGTGTGGATTGTCCTGGGCACGAAACAACATACAAATATAACCAGACCAAAACAATTACGCGAATTTATACTTTCACTGTCCGCTAAATTACGTGCACGTAGCTGTTTCTGTTATCAGAAAAATTAGAAAAATTCAATATGAACGCATCAAGTCCCAGCGCTTGCAATCCCCTTTAATGGGGCTCCCTCGGATCACATCCGATATTCCCTATTCACCGCAATAAAAATGAACTTAAAGTGCAACCCAGCGAACTAAAAATTATTTTACAAAACTCGCGTTGATGTAGCTTGTGTTCAACTTTTTATATAATCTCCAATAATGAAGCATCTAATTCAGCCCTTCTGCATAGTGTCCTTTGGACCAGTTACTACCAGCACCGGATTGTCCAAACATGAACTTTTCTGGTATGAAAATGTTTTCGAATAGTCCGCTACGTACTGAATCCATGGTGACGGGTTCTGAATCAACCAATATGGCACGTAGCAGCGCCGGATGCATGTCCACCGTAGATAATTTCCCAGAACTTTGACTCCAATCTGCTTTTCCCATTGATCGCTGCGATATGAAAAATTTCACGTCTTTTGATTAATTTTCAAAAAATTATAAATTTACACACGAGTCACACACTTTCTCTCATTAGACTCACTTATTAAATGATAACCACCGGTTCAACTCATCAGCTGCCCATCGATCAGCCGGCCTCGTTATCGCTAATTTCGTTTCCGGTCCATGGCCTTGAACTTAAAAGTCGATGCCGACGCTGCGTTAACAGCAACATGCACGGTTGTGAAGAGTATGACAGTTCATACCTCTCAACAGCGAACAATCAATCGCCTACCAGCACCCAATAATGTGTTATATGAGCAATTTATCAGAAATAAAATTTCAAAAGGTTTAAGTTAAATTCAATATGCATTTTAAGGAACAGGGATCAGTGGTTGGATGGTTTAAAACATAAAAAAATTAAATTAGTTGAAAAGTTTAGTATTGTTTTAAAATGAAGGAAGGGATGGGAACTGTGAGAAAACTAAAGGGGTATAAAGATAATACCATACATTAGCGAATGCATTATTTAGTGCAATTGGCCCCTCCTCCTATCGTTGAACCACAGACACTCTATAGGATTAAACAGTTCCGAAAAGTAGGGTTTAACTTAAAAAAGAGGAGTCCATGAACTACAAAAGAGGGAGTAAGTTGCTCCCCAAGTAGTTCGATCCGTCACTAAGTGGGCAGCATCCTCAACAAAAAAAATAGAACTTTTCTTTACCAAATACCTAGCGGCGATTATGTTTCATTTTTGCATTGTTGAGATCATATAGTGGGTGAATCCTTTTACATATAGCAAGTCACCCCATTTTCTGTTGAGTTCGAACTGGGGGCGTGGCGTGGATATGTGGGTATCAAATGGAAGGGCTCTATTGGTACTCTTATATCTCATATTGGGTGAAGCATTGGGGTGTGAGGGTTCAAAATGTATGCCCCAAAAGTATAACAGATCTCGTTCTTCGAATCTATCCAACCGAAATATCTGAAAAAAATCGCAATGGTGCACCTACACAAAATTTAGGTCTTAAAATACATTCGATTCCGATATCTGCTCAAATAAAATTGACAATAGTATAGTACTGCATTTTGGAAACTTTGCCGAAAACCCCTTTAAGTTCATCCTAAAGGTGCCCTTAAAAATAATGATGTAATTCAAAATTTTGGAAAGTTTGAAGGAAATCCAAATATTATTAAGAAAATTATAGATTGTCAAAATTGGCTAATTCACATGAATTTGTAGCGGGCGGCGAGGTGGCATCCTTACTGGCGGAATTATCTTCAATTCCGTGCATCGTTAACCGTCGTCAAAACAAAAAAAAGCGCGACACCATCATCAGCAACGACCCGCGCGCCGCAAAGAACCCCTCGCAGTTAGATGCGTACACGGTGATCAAAAACCGCATCATCACCGCCTATGAGGAGTCGGAGGACATCCGTCAGGCTCCTGCTGCTGATTACTAGTAGACTGCTCTTATGTCTACAAATTTGCGATGAAGCTACGAGACATAGAGCATGAGCTATAGGGATTGACAGACAAGGCTCATCCAGTGAGAAGTAATACGATTTATTGCGGGAATTCCTCAATATTACCGTCCCAGACAGCGCAGCCAAGATAGAGGAGCGAGGACTATTCCATTACATTACCACCAAAGGTCCCCTATTGGCACAACAAGGGGGCAGATTAAAGAGAGTTTGAATCAATGATTGTCCAAAAAATCTGCCCCAGCCTAACAGCTTAATCCGTGCTACTTTGCGCTCAAGGAAAACAGTACTTGGCGTCCGTGCACGACTATTGTCACCTGAATAATGTCATCATATACGACGTACTATATATCCAATCGCCTACCTGCAGGACTTTTCATATAAATTACAGGATAATAAAATCTTTACGACCTTAGATCTCTTCGCCTATCACCAAATACCGGTAGTACCGGAAAATGAACCCAGAACAGCCATTATCACCCCTTTCGGGTTATTTGAATTCTGCTTCGCGTACATTGATGAGGTCCTGGTATAGTCAGCGATATAGAAGGAACAACAAGGAAAGGCCAACTCTTCGAACGGGTCATCTTCAATAGGCTTGTACCAATCACAGAAAAGGTGGGTAGTCTCTCAGGCAAGCAGTTCGGATTCCGAAAGGCAAGGTCTACTATCAACGCCGTCAGCACGGTGACGGAAATTGCGGAAAAAGTAATGGAAACCAATAAATCTTGCGCGCTAGTTACTGTTGGTGTGAAAAATGCCTTCTACACGACAAAATAGAGCAAAATAATTAGCCACCATTGTGGATCCAGACCCTCGGCGAGCCAGTCTGTCAGCCTCCTCATTACTAGCGATGTTAGAGTGCCCCGGCACCCACATCAGGAATGTTTCGTTCAGTCGGCCAAGTTTCAGCAGCACCTGATGACAACTCCACACCAACTGGCTTGATATTTTGTTGCCATTTAGTGCTGATAATGCCGCCCGACTGTCGGAACAGTTTCGAATGGCATATATCTCCGCCTGGAATATGGTCGTCATTTTTCCGAGGGGTCGGGCCAGTTCTCTAATCGTATTCTCCAAGAACACCTCTGCGCCCGATCCATCCTCCATGACTGTCCCGTCAGTGAAGATTATTAGGTCTGTAATCTGAAAAGACTCATGGCCACTTGTCGACCATTCTTCTCTTTCGGTGATTACGACAGTGTATGTCTTTTCAAAGACGAATCTGGAAACCATATGATCGGTCGGCATCAGGGCTACCGGATGTTTTTCAAGGAATTTCCAGATAGACGCATGACCGTTTGATTGGCTGCCTTTCCACGCCCCAATGGTATCGAGCCTATATGTGTCGTTGGTCGCTTTCCGTTTCACCTCCAAGTGAATGGGGGGTAAATTTAGGATAGCTTCAAGTACCGCAGTTGGCGTAGTACTCATTGCTCCAGTAATACTTAGGCAACCAGGTCTCCGAATTTGCGTTAGCACCTTCCCGCCGTTGGCAAAGTTCATTCTTGGCCACCAGACGATGCATGTATACATGAAAATGGGTTTTATTATGGATGTATACATCCAGTATATCCGTTTGGGTGAAAGTCCCCATGTCTTACCTATCGCATTCCTACAGCACCAGAGCAATCTGCAGGATTTCTGATATTGTTCCAGGATATGGTGCTTCCACGTTAACTTTGAGTCGAAATGTACTCCTAAGTACTTGACTGTTTGTGCCAGGTGGATTTCCGCCCCTGCTAAGGTGGGTAGCGTATAGCTGCCCCACCTGACGTTCCTGGTGAACATAACTAGTTCAGTCTTCCTAGCGTTCACCGTGAGTCCACTGCGAGGCACCAGCTGTGGATTAGATGCAGAGATGCATTCAAGCGGTCACATACTGTGTCCGCAAACTTGCCGGTAATTACTACGGCTAGGTCGTCCGCAAATGCTTGCGCGAAGACTTTTTTGTCCTCCAGAAGCCACAGCAGGGTATCCATTGCCAAGAGCCATACCAGTGGAGAGAGAACTCCTCCCTGTGGGCAGCCCCTGAGACATCCTGCTTCAATAGACTTCTGGCCGACCGATATGTGGATTTTTCTCCACTCTAGCATGTAAAGGATCCAACTGATTAGCAGCGGTTCGATTTCATGCTGTCTTGCTGCATCACAAATTGTCGCGAATGAGGCATAATTGAAGGCACCTTCGATGTCCATGAATGCGCTTAAGGCGTATTCTTTTTCGGACATCGCCTTTTCAATTTTTGCCGTAACTTCATGGAGTGCTGTCTCTGTGGATTTGCCTTTCTGGTAGGTTTGTTGCCTATGATGAAGTGGCCACTCAGGAATGTCCCTGTATCCCTTATGAACCAGTCTACTAGTCCCTCTATTCCTTTTATCAAAAAGGACGTTAGGCTGATCGGTCGAAAGCTTTTTGCGTCTGTGTAGGTGGTTTTTCCTGGTTCACACCTTCACATCCCCCCCATTTAATTGGAATATAAGCATGTGCTAGGCATGCACGATATATATTCCGAATGTGTAGACCCAGGGCATCTATTCCTTCTATTACTAGCGCAGGGATGATGCCATCCGGACCTGCAGACTTGTATCTATGGAACGAGTTAAATGCCCATTTCACTCGCTCCAGTGATACTACTTTGCTTGCCAGATTCCAGTCACTCGGCTGAGGGCTGTATGCACCTGTTGGCCCCGAGATTAAATTTTGGATGTTGCTTGGGAAGTGTATTTCAAGCAAATGCTTTGCCGTTTCTTCATCGCTTTCTGTGTACTTCCCATTCTGTAAACGTAAATAACCCAGTTTCTGACTACGTTCTTTGACTAGAATCCGCTTCAGCTTTGAGGTTGTCTCAAGAGAGTTAGTCTCTTCGCAAAAGCGTCTCCAAGATGATCATTTAGCCGATCTTATGCTCTTCTTTAGAGTCTTTTGTGCCTCTTTATAGCGATTCCAGCTAGTGCTTGATACGCCCTTCAGAGCACCATTAAGGAGTATCCTTGTCGTTCTCCTCTGTTTTGCCAAATCCGAGTTTCACCATGGTGTTTTACCCTTCTTTGGTATCTTGACTGGACAGCTTTCTTCGAAAGCGTCTCTCATGCTAGTTATGATCACCTGGGTTGTCGAACTGGGTTGATCGAACTTCCCCAGCATATGTGGTGAGCGTTGATATTACGTCCTGCTATTACCCCCATGCCTCTACTTTTGGCATATTGAATAGTTCTGATGAATGTTCCACTGGGAACGTCTTCTGCGTCGTAGGAAAAATATGCAGAGCACCATAGTATCTCTTTATCTCCCTGGTGACTTTTTATGGTTAGCTTAGCCGATGTGGTGTCGCCATCACATAGGTCGTTAACCAGGTTAGCCTGGAAGTCTTTGGAGACTACCATGCAGGTGCGGAGTCAATCGCTTCCATTGGCATACAATAGGTTACGTGACGGTCCGATTTTTCCCGAACCTTCTTAACATCGGGTTCGAGAACGCCGATAATGAGAAAAGTTCCCGGCCTATCGGCTTTTTCTCCTATTTGGCTTCCAAGCAGCAACCAGGTGGAAGTGTTAAGGTTGTTCTGTATACTAAGTTGTTCCAGAACCCCAACACCATTTCGCTCTTCTTCTGGAAACCAGAGAAAGCACTTTTTGATCGATGGAAGCTCAGAGACCCTTTTCAAGGTTAGTTGCGCACCCTCCCCTCCGCCCCATCAAATTTTATACTTATAAGCAAAAGCAAGAAAGAGCTGAATACTACCATCAACGAAAACAACATTATCTGGTGGAAGAACTTTTTCGACACCTTCAATATCCTGCCCATTTATATATAGAGGATTGTGTAGAAAGTGATTGGCTTTTTTTGCAACAGATCGTATTAGCACAGTTTGAGCACCACTTAGGTTCTTCTTCTATATGTCTGCCATGTCATTTGGCAGCTGATAGTTTAAGCTTCATTTGTTAAGATAAAGTTGAGCGGCTTGGTTGGGTTTTAGAGATTTCAAAACAAGTTGAAAATGGAAGACCAAACTGCGAATTTTTGCCATATTTTACGCTTTTATTTACAACAAAGGGAGAACGTGAATTGAAGCTGGTGGAAAGTTTTTTGGAGTCCACGGTGGAAATGCTACAAAAAAACGTCAGTGTCAAAACTGCTTTAAAAAACTCAGCACCGCAAAATTGATGACAAACAAACTGATAAGGGAAATCCCGATGGTGTACGAACATGCACTTGTAGGCATTTGTGTGCGTGTATGAGCATGTTTAAGCGCATGTCGGGTAGGTGGGGGAAAACGATCACCCGTGGACAAAAATGGCTATGAGAAGGATACCCAGAACAAAAAACCAAAAGTCGTTGGTATGTGAAGACTGGTTGACGGTAACAGCGTGCCAGACACATCCCCACAGTTACTGGCGCAAGCTGGTACAGTATCGTCTCGTAAGCGGACCTCCACCCGCAAATGTCAGTGGGACGCCCACGTTCCTCCCCGCATGGAGCGATACGGCGGCCCAGGTAGGGCAATGACTGATCGATTAAGGTGATCGTTTCCTGTGAGTTTCGGAATCCAATACGCCACTTTTTCATAATCCTGAGGCGAATGAACTGCGTTTTCATTGAGGTAACACACCCTGAACTGGGAAAACACCTGAGTTAGTCCAGGTAACTCAGGAGATGTGCAGGGGAAACTATTGTTGAAAGTCTATGGAGTTTTTGGTGCCTGTCCACTATTTGGTAGGTGGGCAGTTCAAAGAAGGGAAAGGACAACTGTATGAATAGAACCTGGAGCACAGAGGTAGCGGGGGACGAAAAGCTGGCGACTGCCGCAGCTGTGGTCCGGGAACGCGAGCCTGTGCCTGAATTTGGTTCAAATAACCGAACAAAAATATGGATGAGGGAAATAAAATACCAGTAATATTGAAAGACAAAGAGGATATTGACGCAATTCGTGTTGATTTTGGGACTATCGAAGTAGATACTGCAACAACTGATATGGAGGAGGTAACGAACCTGGATTCCTTTAAGCGAAGTTGTGAAATGCTACGCTCTTCACCCAGGTTCATGAAGACGGATGGAAGACCAGGTGTTGATAGTGGCAAAGGGTGTACCGGAGCCAGCAAGGAAGAAGCAGTACCTGCCAACGAAGAGAGGATTGATGTAGTGCTAGCAAAAAAATACTCAGAGTGGAAAATTGCCTGAAGGAAATGGGTAATACCCTGAACATCGGGACAAAACATAATGTTCATCGCTTTATTAAGGTGATTGTTCGAAACCTTAAAGATACCTGTGAAAAGAGCATGGGTGAGTGAGGCTCAACGGACCAATGTAAAGCGAATACAATACAAAATACGGTGGCACGTAAACGACAATCATGAGCTTGCCAGCTGTTTGGGCAAACAAGTTGCTGGAAAATGGCAAAGTCAAGATCAGATGGGTTTACCTTAAAAACAGCTCTTTCTTGAAAAGGATAATATGATAACTGGAGATAAAAAGTGGGTCGTTTACCAAATTGTTCAACACTAAGTGTCTTAATCCCGACATGAAGATCCGCCCCAAACGACTTTAAAAGCGGGAATTAATCAAAGGAAGATTATACTGTCAGTCTGGTGGGAACAGAAGGGTGTGACGCTTTCTGAGCGCCTACCAAAGATCCCCGCAGTCAGATCGGAGGAGTATTATCAACAATTAGACAGTTTTTACGCATCTCTTATCCAGAAGGGTCCGAAGGTCGTCAATCGTAAAGGAGTTGTACTCCATCTTGTCGCTGTGAAACTATACACATCTCAGGTGGCCCGTAAAAAATTATTGGAGCCTGGATAGAATGTGCTGCCTCACCAAACACAATTGGGGAGTTGGTTTCATAGGGGTCCTGGTTATGTTCACATCCTGGGCAGATTTCTTTGTAGGCTCAAGCGCGGAGTTGTGCTGTACAACTCGGAGGCCGTACTCCTTAGTTCAGTAGAGGCTTTAAGTAGGTCTTGCATTCTCCAGTATGAATACTGAGCTTGTACAACGGTACCAGTTTATCGGGCTCTGGTTGCGGTCACCAAATCAATTCGTGTATTAAGAAGACGCTGACACGGCGTATATCCACGTAGAACCACGACGAGGTAACTGAACCTTCGGTGGATACACAATCCCTTTGACTATCCAATCGTGTCCCCTACCAATACAAGAAGCAGGATTGCATTCCGTCTTTAATCATGGCTTTTTTTTCTAACGGCAAGCTGAAACCTTGGGCGGCCATCCGCTTACCCATTACATCAGTAAGCCAAGTCTGCATTGCTTCCGCTCAACAGTACGTCTGGTAACAATTGTCGAGCACCTTTTCTGAAATGTGTAATATTAGCCAACCTTTGTAGGTTTAGTTTCATAGATCCGGGCTTAGAACGAACCATTGTCCCCCAGACAATCTCTCGGAATTCGCAAAAGGTAGCCCAAGACTTGGAAAAAAGTTCCCAGTATAGTTGGGAATCTTACAAAATTCAACGCATTTGTAACAACCAACGTTGAGAGGGGTAGTACTGATCGATACCGTTGGCTGGGCGTATCCGTTTGATCAACCACTTCAAAGACCCCCATGACAACTTTTGCCTCCTAAGGCTACGGCACTAACAACAGTGCATGTTGATTTATAAGATGCTGATCATATTAAAGACCCCCTAGCGCTTTCCATTGAATCCCGGCCACGGGCCCGATTCCGCAGTATATGCATCGATTTCACCAGTCACACCACGATCCCTTCAACACTGCTATCTGCTGTGAGTCATCGTTTTGCAACCAACTTGCCCGCATCTACGACATCCTTGTTTTGTTGTGGAAATACCCGTAATCCAAGCACACGTCAAACTTCCCGAGCATTGCCGGTAACTATGTTAAATAGTTTCCTTCCCAACTATCCGATAACTTCAACCACACCGAATTTTCAGCCTTGAGGATCCGCGGGATATTGATTGCCTCTAGGCATGTTGGTTGACCTCTTCCACTTTGGGCCTGTATATAAAACCACCAAGGTTTGAAATTTCCAAAGAACACAAAGGCTCTGGTCTCACTCGCCTCGAAAGACGTATATTTTTGAATAGTCATCGGCACTACTTTAAGTAAGGATTCCGACAACCTGCGCTTTCTGTATGGAAACCATTTCTACTTCAGTGTATTCAGGCTTGATCTTATAGCAGATCTGCTTTTTTTCCGTACTCCACTATTCGTATCCGCCTCGGCTATATCCAGACGTTTTTTACCATCGCGGTGGGTTGGGTTCTTCTTCGGCTAGTTTTTTGTTGTTCCCTAAAGGTCATTCCTTTCGTTTTCCACCAGTTTGCCCATTATTCACGCCTTGGTTTACGTTTTTCTGAAGGCTACAGATTGCAGGCGCTACATATGTACCTTGAATTTCCGAATAAGCACTTCCTCTTCAGCTTTGACAAGACCAGTATACTGGATTCCCACACGTCATTTCCGAGTTGCAAGGATCTCCTTTGGTCTTTTTGCTGAGCATGAGCACGATTGGATACTGGAGTTGTATCTCCCCATCGGCAGTCCCATCTTTTTATAAAGCTACCCTTGGATTTGACCACGAGTATATTGGAGCCTCACCGAAAGTTTCAGTCATTGATACCTCCTTCACACCTAGAATATCCTCCTTTCCTAATATCTCCTCCGTTGTGTTACTTGAGCGGGTGTATTCCTAGAAACAAAGCCCGTACCCCAATTTGCTGAGGTCAGACGTACGCTTACGAATTAGGACCAATCCGGTTTCACTCGGGGGACACCGTTTTTTAATGCGGAATCATTTACCAGGTTCCTGAAAGGGCCGGCTTCTGATACAGGTCACATTAGTACAGACATGCTGTCGGGACTTCCAGTGTATCGCGTTGCGTTCTCGTCACTTGCGGTTCGCTATTCACCGAGGAACTTTCCCAAGCTATAATGTCAGCGAAGGTGTTAGAACTGCTTTGGGGACACCCCTCATAGCATCGTTAGCGAACTGAGGACTAAAGTGGGATATCTAATTCACGGGAGTAGGTTCTTCATCAATATTTGAGTCCTCATCTTAAATTGAAATATCCAGATAATTTTTGACAAGGATACTTGGCCTAGAGCGGGCATAACTTGCACTTCTCTCTCACTACCTCTCTCTTTCTCTCTGAGAATTCAAATCCGATAAACTTTTGATATTTCAGAATAACTTTCAAAAATGCCTGCTCTACTTCTAGCTGGAAGCTTGCCGCTCTTTGGTGGTCTGTCTAAACAAAACGCCTCGATTTTAGCGTTCAGCGACTGTTGTGGTTTAGACCGTAATCCTAGAAATACAGCGAAATGTGGCCGGATTTACGTTGGATATATTTCGCACCCTTGCTGTGTTTTGCGATTTATAAAAGGGAGCGAATAACGCCTGCGAGCCGCTTCGATCACTGTACTCCCAAGGCAGAAGTGAGGCAACGTCTGGTAAGTTGCCTCTCTTTGATACGAAGCCGTAGCCGTCGTCGTCCCTCTTTTACTTTTTGAACTTTGGATGTTAAACCCAAAAAGAAGGGGAGGGCACAAGTTTCTCTCCATTTGGTTCGGTCAGAAATCAAGCGGATGCGGACTTAGGACTCCTCAATCCCTAAACAAAAATTGCTGAGCACCTTTTTGAATTCAGCGCTGATAAACTCGGTTCATTCAGCTGACAGGATACACATGACAATAGCCAGTGTCTGATCTTGTATTCTATCATAAAATGGGAAACGAAACGCCAAGTCTGCTGAACAGGAATTTTATCTGTCATCTTGCTTTCCAAGATCATATAGGTATAGAGGTGTAGCTAAAGGTGTATCTGAGTGTGGCATTCCCAATTCCCCAGTAAACATCATTAGAAAAGGATGGTAGATTGTGATGCCGTTGTCAAGGATATGATTCCCTTTTAAAGGCAGTAGAAATATTTTTTCTCCATTCATCTATGAAGTGTGGGGAATTTATCCAGTCTTTTTGCTGTTATTGTGAGCTTTTCTCATAAGCTTTCTTGATTTTGAGAGTCCTTAATGGAGTGTTTTCCACTCTGCTCACCTTACTTAGTCCTTATTTTCTATGAAGAAACATAGCATCTCCCGCAGGATTTCATATGCTCTTCTTTCAAGGGTCACAATTTACCACGGTCTTAACTGTCAAGTTGTCCGGTATCGCAAGATCGTCAGGTAATTGAGGGCCATAATAATAATAAACGGTTTCAATTCGATCCAACACGTATGATAACTCAAAGAGTTGGCATTGTCGCTCTATTTTTCTGAATTCACACTTTCATTCTGAGAATGAGAAGGCTCCAGTGATATTGTGGCGCAGGCATCAGGGCCACAAATCGGCTAGTCAGCGAAAAATACTTCTGGCCCTCCATGAAAAAGGATGTCAACTCCTGGGCCAGAGAGTGCATCGCATTCCAGAAGTTTAAAGTTACCAGGCATGTAAGGAAAGAAGTGGGCTCATTCCCCCGCACTACCAAGCGGTTCCACACTATACACCTCCACATAGTAGGCCCTTTACGGAATTCGCACGGTCTCAAGTATTGCCTTACAATAATCGACAGGTTTACGCGGTGACCTGAGGCAATACCTCTAAAGGACATTGCGGCGCAATCTTGTGCCGAAGCCCTCTGTCGAGAGTGGATCCCTCGCTTTGGCGTCCCTGCAGTGGTCATCACTGGGCAGGGAATGCAATTTGAGTCCACTCTTTGCTCGGAGTTAGGCAAACTACTGGGTTTCCAACCCCAGCGGACTATAGCATACCACCCGCAATGCAATGGGATGCTAGAACGTTGACACTGGACGCTAAAAGCCGCCATTATGGCACGCGATGATCCCGCCGAGAGGAATTTGCTGCCAGCCCCGCGGAGCTGGTATATGGGGAGAAAACAATGCTCCCAAGTGATCCGGTCTTCGACAAGAGACCGGGTCTCACAGAGTCGGGATTATTGCGTCTGCTGAGGGACAATTTTCGACGCCTCAAAGCCACACCTCCCACCCGGCACTCGTCCACACCCGCTGTGCGCCCAAGGAACTGGTCACGTGCACGCACGTCCTGGTCAGGATGGATGCCGTCCAGAAGCCGCTGCAGCCTCCATATGCAGGCCCCTACCGTGTTCTCGAGCGGGGAGATTATTTCTTCCAGCTCGAGATCGGAGGACACAAAAGAGAGGTCTCCCTATTTAGGTTGAAGCCCGTGTGGCCCCAAAACAACGTCGCGTTCGCTTCGCGGAATGATGGAGTTGGATGCCAACTAAGCAAGAAGCTGTTCAGTTGGGGTTTCGTTGAATGATACTAATCTTTGGCATTCTCGGCGATATTGTAATTTACGGCTTGATGACCCTTACCATCAGGTCAGCATCAGGTCCTTATTCGCAGTTCGTATTTCTTCTTCTTATTCATCCTTTCACCTGCTCCAAACCGAGGTCAGTATGTCTTGATCGGTTGTGCCATTTTGCTCTATCAAAGGCTTAACCTGGATGGAGTCCAGAGACTCTCAAAACGTCATCCAGCGTATCAAGCCATTGTTGTTTAGGCTGGGTTTTTGGTCGTTTTCCATATTCAGACTAATTTTGGCAAGTGAATTCTCATGAGTGCCATCGAAGACGTCTCTCTGGCGATTTCTCTACGATCGTTGCAGCCCCATGTCAAGGTCATTGATCCAACGCAACATTTTCGTCTCTATCACTGCAAGGCGCCGTTCATTGTTGTTTACAGTCGGCAAACACTCACAACCATAGATAGACGTGAACTGCCGCTCACAGAGAACGCCAGTTCATCCAAGTTGCGCTGATGCGTCAACAAATTTTATAATGCAGTTAACGATTGGCTGAAAACATTGATGCCAGGTATTTAAATTACTTAATTCTGGGTAGATCCCCACCACGCACATCAGGCGATCAGTCCATTTTTGTGTAAGTTGTTCTCAAAAAAAGGATTCTTTCTTTGAGCGATGATGGTGAAGACATCTAACTGTGGATGACCCAAAAACTATTATACATACCCAGCTCCGAATTACTGACCCGTATAACTGACTGATTTTCATCCCCATATCCCTCCCATCATTGAGAGCTGTCCGTTGCACACAATCTCCTCTGTCTCACCATTCGCAATAAAGGAAACTACTTTCGCTTCCGCAAATATTTCAAACAGCCCTTTATCGTCTCATCGTCATCGTTTGTTTCCCTTTCCAGGGCAAAGAAAGCTGAAAATGAGAATCAGTTAGCATTTAGGCAGTTTTCCATCTCTCATTTAACTCGTACGTGTGAACGACCTAAATGGATGGAAAAACTCTGCTTAGTCGTTACATTTTCCATATTCCAATGTGTAGATTGTTTTCGTTTGTATTTTCTCGGAATTTAATGTATTCGCTTGGATCTTAGGAGGGCGTAAGGATGGAAAAATTAAGTGTAAACTCCCATTTTCACCCCACAAAGAACACTTATGATGACGCACCTGACCTAAGCCTATCTAGATTTTCTACAGAATGGAAACTATGTGAAAATTTTTAAAATATAAAATGTGTCCTTCTACTTGAAAGCAAGTTAAAAAGATATTAGGTCGGGATCGCCTGCGACCGTCAAGGAATGCCTTAAATGCCTTAACTTCAGAAGTCCTGAGTGAGTGGGTCGAAAAAGCGAACATTTTATTTCAAGGCTACAAACTCAATTAGAATTTTCAGAAAACTCGACTAGGACCTAAGCAATATAGGGTTAACATCAAAGGCTACAAGGCATCCAGGACGATATGCCCAAACGACCTCAGACGTGTTGATAGGAACTTTCTTAAGTGAAGACGACCAAGAAATGGTCAACTAATTGAATGGGCCTTGAATTCCTGATGGTCTGTCGCCCCCCGCGTGTGTATTGCATGCGTAAGTAAGTTCCCAAAGGCAGTGATAAGAGCCCGATACATAACGACTACATTCAACTTTGCCCGGGAAAGAGAAAAAAATAACCATCTTGAACTTGGCTCACCTAATTTTCAATTAGAGATCTAACGAAATATTGATACAATTTTCCTAGGTCCGTCGTTGTCATAGTCATCGTCTTTTTCTCGTAGTGTCCTTTTGTGACTAGGACGTGACTCTTGTACAAGTGAGTCAATTAATAAAGTCCGAAAAGGAGGCTGGGTCCCATTCTAGTTATGAAAGGAGCCCATGAAGGACAACGTGGATGCTCAGTTCCATAACATAAATTATTAGAGTTGAAGTAGAAAAGTTTTCCTTTATCATATTTCGTCCTTATGATGGAGGAAACCGACAAACTTGTGGACAGGAATTTCATTTTGCTCTAATTGTATGACCAACAAAATCAAATTGAATAAATCGATTCGAGAAACTAGAGTTTGACTGGATCAAAGGAACAGAAGCGTTCCATTGAATATGAGGTTTTATACGATGTAATTGGGCACATGGTCCGAAATTAAGTGACTCAAATATATTGAGGTGAATCTGTCTCTCTCTAAGCAAGGATGTAAAACCAGTATTCAGCCAAAAACTTTGTCAAAATTAAACAACTGTTTGGTCGGTTGATGCTTGAGTAGCGACCTTCCTCATTAAGGAGCTGGTGTCCTGTGTACAGTACCATTAATTACATCCCAGTCTTCCTACATTCCAGTTTTCTTGATACGTGACCAGTAGATCCTCTGATGCTACCGCCCTACCCAAAGTCTCCTCAAGATCCTTTTTCCATCTACCAATCTAGGGCGATTTCGCCACCTGGTCAGCGATTTCCCTGCGTAGTTGGAGGTGGTCCTGAAGGCACAACGCGCTGCATGGTGCTTCTATAAAATAGAGCCGCCCAGACCGCTGCTGCGTAGACCAGTGCCAAGCCTCCCATTTTGGCCACAAGCAGCTTAGGATTCCATTGTAAACCTCCGATATCTCAGTGAAAATTCCCACTATGATTCGGAGGTTCATCTTGGTGAGGTTTAAACCGCCCTTTGTGCGCTTAAGCTCGTCTCCCCCAATAAGCATCTTGGACTTCTCCATTCCTGGTAAGCTCGCTCAGTATAGCTCCCTCAGCCGTCCCTCTTCATTTTTTAATGTCATAATCATGAACCCGTTTCCTATTCCACAGAAGGTTCTGGACCGGGTAAGGGCATCCCCACTCCTTTCTTGGCTACTTCGTCCGCTGCCTCATTGCCTTCCAACCCAACATGGCCTGGAACCCAAAGTATCCAGACGTTATTGAATGAGCCGAGTATCCAGTCTCTCTAGGCATTCAGAGTTCACTTGGTTATACCTAAAGGCCTTGATTGCTGCTTGGCTGTTAATCAGAATAGCAATGTTATGCCCCCTGCAGTTCCTTTGGAGATTAAACAAGACACATCTGCCTATTGCATATATTTCCGCCTGGAATATGCTAGTTTGCTTACCCGTTGACTCCAGGTACATTTGATACAGTGACCCCGGCACCCGCTCCCTCTACTGTGAGGGATCTGTCAGTGTACCAGGTAGTCAATTCCTGGTTTAAGCCGTATATCACAGCCACGCTCTCCCAGTTTACCTACTTACTCCAAAGTGTTTCAAACTTCTTATCGAAGTGAAAGTCCGTTCTAATGTTATCCCTTTGTATCAATAATTCGGGGTACCACCTAGAAAGAACATCAACATCAACTCCATGCCACGATTCCCTCTCAAGCGCTCCTTCCGGCTTCCAGTGAGATTTGGATAGCAACAAGGCCCCCGGCAAGGAACTCTGAAAGAGACATATATGTTAAATTACGTTCAAGAGTAATGTAAGCTCTTGGCTTTTATAAGAGGAGTCCCAAATTACCTGCCTGCTTCTTCTTGCGAACCGCGAATCTGCTCCCGGTACACCTAGGGCTCCTAAGACAGCACTATTCCAATGTTCTCCTCGGATCTTGCACTTGCGATTTCGCATGGTGGAGGTTTATCTGGGCTATCTTAGTGCTGGAAATTGGCTTTTCTTCACTGTTGTAGTATCACCCTCTTTTCTTCCGACATAGCGCTTTCCTGCGCGTCGCTGCCCACCCTACGCCCTAGAAGATCTAGGTCATCCAGCTTCTGCTTTTCACTGGCCAGCAGGTCCATTTCCCCGCTTGATCCAGTTTTTTCGTCTCTATGGCCCCGGAAATTCCTTCGGGGACCTCGGGAAGTTTTCCACCCGATGTCTCTTTCGAAATGTTTTTCCTATCTGTTCACGGGCATAAGTATGTTTCCAAATCTATAATTGATGTGGCAACTCCGACGTTAGATTGCCTCCAGGGATCGGTCATCCACCCCGATCGTGATGAGTCTACCCTTCCTCCCCGCCTCGCTTCTGAAGACTCGCCATAATAGCGTATGGAGATCCTCATTCTGAGCAATTAGGCGACCCGTGAGATCCTCTGTCTCTATTGCTGCGGCTTTTGGAAGAAGCAGTGTCACCGTGTGTGCTCCTGGTATATCATCCCCAGCACATATCGACATTTCTGCTCCTTCACAGTTTTGGCAATTTAGGAACTATAGTCCCAAGCCACTCTGCATTGTTCTCCGTCGCGAAGTCCATCAGGATGTGACCTGGTCGAAAGCGTATCCCAGTGAACACAAGCGTCGCAAGGCATCCCTTGCAGATCTGCCTGATGACAAGGTCTTCGATAGTTTCGTGCTCTTCACGAGTGAGTATTTGCTCGAGAAACTTTTTTGGCAGTATAGCCACTCGAATGCCTTGAACTGCACAAACATAGCTAATGCCAGGCATCCTAACTCCTGCCTTCACCCCAGACTTTTCCGGGTTTTCTCCTCTCTTTGGTTCAGGTTTCTGCTTCATGGGAGCGTTCTCTCCTTGCAAGCTAATCTCCGCTGATATCCGCTTTCTTGGCTCTGATAAAGATGCCTTAGGTGTGTCCTGAGTCTTATGGGTCCCTTTTGGTTCCACGCCTTCCTTCAGATATCGCCGGTACCATTTAGCATCTGCGCCACTTATTTACTGAAGTGACCAGGTATGAGTGAGGCACCATTCGAGTTACCCCTGGCTACAAACTATCTAATGTTCACGGCTCGCATGACTCCCTGGAGTGGGGGAGGTATTTTACGACTCCGCAATCTACATCCGTAGCGTTTTGTTAATAGTTGGGTCACTTCGTACAGGATGTGGCTATCACCACTCACTAACGATCATGGTAGACGAGAGACTTAGCCCCTGGAAAGCCACATATCACCCTAGAAGAGAGACAGGCCACTGTCAGAGAGAGATAGATGCCCCAGGGAACTATATTCCATGTCAGTATATCCTACGGAGTACTGAGTTTGTGTTTGAAAGTTATATCGAAAATTTGACAGCGGTATACCTAATTTGCTTTTCTATATGTGCTACGATCCCTAAGAATGTCGCAAAAGATATTGGATTTATACGTTCGGACCATTGAAAAAGACTTAATGGGGAAAAAAAACAGTTCCGAAGCGAATCGTTGGGACCGCTTGCATACAGCACATCTTCTTTGAAGCTTTCAGCTGCTAAATTTCCAAATTAATTACAATTTCATTCCGTTTCCAATCCAACTGTACAAAGTGGTAACGAATCAGCCGACAACACGTTTTGGTAAAGTGCTAAAAGGGACCCGCCCATTCTTGATTTTGATAAGCACAGAGGCGTACACGCTCTTGTCGACGGAACATATTCGTGAAGCTGCAGCATTTACGAGCAGGTAGGTAGAAAGGAAACAGTCACCACTCCGAGGAACCCAATTACCCAAACCGAATTTGATGCCCAAACTGCTAAAGCCATGATGGCTATGGTAAAAATGCTTAGAGCCAAAATCTAGTATTCACAAAGGAAAGAAGCTCTCCCACCCTGCAACTAGAGATCTCTCTGAAATATCCAAAGAATGGTTTACCTAGCGTCCGTACCCTGGGTCAAGCTAGAACTAGACAATTGCAAAGGAAGGGTCTGAGGGTTTTCCCCTCTTCTGCCTAGCTTCGGCAATGCAAATGGTAGGGTATGCCGAAGTGACGTGGTCCTATATATGCCACTAGCCGTTGCTGGTCGCCAGAATCTGTTATGCATTTCCACGCGTCCAAGACAAGGGCTCATGCGAGCCAGTCTTTTTATAGGCGGGCCAAATCCTCCATGATTTGAAATAGAGATTGAGCCTTAGGCATCAGAAATCCGTGGCTACTAAATTATGCAAATAGATTCTACCTTTAACAGTCACACATAGACTGTTCCGACTGAAAGACTAACAGGGGCAGAGCCTCGCCTGGCTATTCCTTCATTCCACAATATCTTCTAATGGCCAAATACTCATAGGAGGTTGATTTTGGAGCCTGGGGGATGTCGCCACTGAGTCCTAACCTTAGAGGCCGTTTAGCTGTCGGTCAAAAGACTACGTTATGCTTGAGGTTCGGATCATACCCAGGCCAATGACATGCTTCCAGTATCTCCAGTACTTCCGCTTGGAATACAGTGCCGGATCCTTGGAGACCGTACCCCTCGGCTACTTTACGTGAATCCGAAAAAACTCCTGCACCGGTTCCACAGACCATCCTTGATCCTTCGATAAAGAATATTGTGACATAGTCTCGCAACACGTCGCCGGTCTTCCACTTTCTCTTGTTTGCAAAATCCACATCAAAGTTCCTCCTAAAGTTCGGTTTGCGGATTCTCATAGTTCTCATAGTTTCTAAGGTACTTCCTTCAGGAGTTTACCATGCCAGATATGGGCTTCGTTGTAAAACATCCGGACTCACGTTGTCTGACAACATTCCACGCTACAACTTCTTTAATGTGGAGATCCAGGGAGAGGAGGTGTAGGAGCACATTGAGTGCATCTGCCTAGTAGGAATTCAAAGCCTCAGTAACACCTGCAGACGTGGTTCTTTGAATCCTTCTAAGCTTCATTCTATTCTTCTTTTGTACAATAGAGCTGTACGTTAGGTTGGGACAAATCACAGCCGCCTACGTCGAGAGAACCATTCCTGGCCGGTGATCCCATTTCCTTGTGTTGTGCGTCTTCACCCCGCTCTTATCCAATATGTGCAGAATTTAATTTATCACTATCAATTAGAGCCCGGAGAGATGGCGCCTCTCTGGGGCGTATATATGCTCAGAGCCCTGGTCAGGTGGCTACCTCCCAGATCAGACTGAATTATCCTAGTTCTTAGCACGGATATTATCCAATGCATAGGATACACCTGGTATCCCATGCCAGTCAAGCGTTCCTTGATGACATTGTTATTAACAGTTTCGTTGAAAGTCCTTTGTAGATGCATGGCCACACCTGCCCGCTTTCATGAGGAAAACCACGCGTCTTCAAGAGTATCCCAAAAATTTGCCACTTCCTTAAATCTCGAAAGGCCACTTCACAACTCTTTCTTGCTGTTTCTGTAGGATGACTGGCATTATGCCATTTGGATCCACAGACTTCTATGCGGAGAAGTTGATTATAGCCCAGCCAATTGTATCCTCGGTCTTCACACGACTGGGCTGCGTACCCCCCCCCCTCTGACTCACGTCCCTCCCCGCTGATGGGAAAGCGCGTCTAAACAAGCAACTCCAGAGTTTCGCCAGAAGATTCCGTTCTGAAAGTTTCCGACTTTTTTGGAAAGGATTGCTTCCTATGTTTCTTAATCACTGTCTCACAGATTCGTCGGTGTTTTCAATGTTTTGACAATTGTTCAACCAAGACCGCCTCTTGACAGTCTTGTTGACTAATTTGTACTTCTTCAGGTAGTCTAGTATGGCTGGCCAATATTTGTGCCTGTAGCAGGTTTTGAAGACCTCAATTGTCAGTTAACTGACTTTGGAAAGATATTCATTTTATCGCGGCGGCAATGTCTTCTTACTGTATTTAGCAGAACATACGACTTTAAAGGCGGTTTCTAATGCCTTCCTCCTTGACCTTTAACTCCAACTGGTCTATCGCGCCGAACCTACCAACTTGCGCATCAGGCAGCCTCAACAGCGAGATCTACCCTGAAAAGTATCCAACTGTGATCTGGAAAGGATCTCTGGCAGTATAATCTCCAGTTCTTCACCCTGAAAACCCCAATGTCGGTTAGTAAGGAAATACCAAGGACCCTCTCCACCAACAGTCATAGTTCCCTGAGCCGTGGTGCACACCAGTAGATTTGTGTTTACAATAAAATTAAAGAGGGACTCACCAGCTTTCGTTGATTTCCGCGCTGACGTCGCAGCTTGTCTTTACTGGGATGGCGTCAAATATTTTATTTCTTCTGGTATTGCTGATCAGTTAGTGAGCCATATAAGCCAAGAAAATATACACGTATTCCGCTCCCACCTACTGCAGTTTGACCACGGATTGGTCGCTGGAACTCAGATTCAGACACAGAAAAGCGTGCAGATGGTTCCTGGAAAGGATACTTGCTCTACGCCAGTCCCGATCAATGTCTCTTGTTGTATAGAATAAATTGTAATGTTTGCTTTTGGAACCCTTTGATGGTTCCGTCTCTTCCGATCCAAGGCTTCTATATTACTGCGACGTCGATGTCTTTCTTTGGTGGGAAGACCAGCAGATTATTCAAAGAGCACCTCACGTGCCACTATTTTATCCGTATTACCATCAGCATGATCTGCTTGCTTAGAAAGTTCGTCAGACTCCGTCGAACTATTCACCTTCATCTCCTCCAACAGTTCATTGGCAGCATCGATTGGATGCAGTTCGTCGTCCGCTTTCGCGGGGCGAAAAATTCCCGTTCCTGACTTAGAAGGGCGTTTCTTAATTCGCCTTCTCCAGCACCTCTCCTTATATGCCGAGTAGAAAAGGTTGGCTTTTCATCTGGGCTTCCTTCTCCCTGATAATCGCCCAGCCGTCCAATGAAATCTTGGGGTTTTATGTCACGATGTTTAGATGAGTTTGTTCTCATCCATGTGGATCTTCGGCAGCCATATACTAACGACCGACCTCGTATGGGATGACGCATACAAAGTAGGAGATGAATCCTCCCTGTTCCCCTTTGCCGTCCAGAAGATACTCGATGACCATTTCTAACAGTCTGACCTCAACACTGATTCAAACCTTCAGCGCTAGTTTTCCACTGGCGAAGTTACCATCTGCTAGGGCCACGGGGGGTTACCTCCTGACCATGTCCCTGAAGGGTTTCGCAGCTTGTGCCTTGCCGACCAGCTGTTGATTCTTGCCTGTTTGACGAGGGTGGTTGACGTCCGAGCTCCTGCACACTCTGCTCGGCTTATGGTGCTGTTCGACTTCATCTTGAAATCGATTGCGCTTGAAGGCGGTGGATTCCGCCTGCATAGTTTTTTAGGTTCTTAGGGTACTTGTGCCCACTTGGTCAACTTCGATCAACTCTGATGATCTTTCACTCAATCGCAAAGTGGTATTTGCTGAGGTTGAGTGTTGGCTTATTCACAAATATGCAGCACAGGTGAGGGAAGAGAATAAGAAATGGAGATAATAAGAGCTTCAGGGAAACCCAAAGAAAGCGGGAAATAGTCTGCAGGAGCGCTTGGCTTCGCTTACCCTCCTTTGTTGGGACTATAAACTTCAATTTTGATGGGATTCTGAAGAATTATTTCGAAACCTTGACACCAAATGATGCAGTAAGGACTCCGAACTCATCTAGGTAAGCGGCGGCAACGGAATACAGGTCCTATAAATTCCAATTGCCGCTTGAAGGGCGAGCATTCCTGTTCCTGGACCTGAAGGAATCATGGAAAAGCCAGTAATGATATCACTTAAGCGTCGTTTATACACAAACACCACAGCAGACTTAGCTGTTCCAGAGCGCCTAATAAAGCCATGTGGTCTCCTAGGGCCAAATTTCAATTCTGTCAAAAAGTCTGCAAAGGAAAATATGTTCCTTTTTTTTAGGACTCTATGAGAGTTGTGCGGCAACATCCAATCGCTCTATTTGCCCTTTATTGACTGAAAACCGTCCCTCACAAAAGCCATTCTCATAAAGGCACTGATAGACCCCTTGCAGTGCCCATGATAACAAGAAATCTGTTACATATGTGAAGCTCGCTCCAAGAACCATTTTCTTTGTGTCTATGGAACATATCAAGTTCCTTGGAAATATGAAGAACAAAACTTTTCACGGGGATTTTTTTTTCCATCCAACATCATAAAAATTTCATATAAACGCGTGTAGATTACGCACAAAATTTTACTGCCCATCTCTCAATAAGTGCAAATGTTTATTTTCGCATTAACTCACTCAGATATTCATAAGCTGCTGAGTACGTTTTGTTCCCTATCCGCGGGATTATATCCAGCCATTATCCTTTTGCATATTGCTTTGCCCTGCATGACGCTAAAAACGCTATTAAAGTTATTACGCATGAAGAAATCCTTGAAATTGAGGTGAGAATGAGAGTTCGCCATTTGTCCGTGCATTTACGTATGTACCCTTGGAAAGTGTATCCTCTATTTATCTGGCATTTTCCAACCGTAAAAACCGTCAGGTGAAATTTACCGGCCAATACCAGCTGCGTCGTAGTCCTTTGTTGCTTCCTTTTTGTGTATGCAAATTGAAAGATTTATTTGTGTGTTGCTGGCGGGGGTTTTTCGCGTGCAATATACATTCGCCCGGTCAATTCGATATGCGCATAATATAAACTACTAAAAGATAGCAATTATTGCCAAAGTTAATTATTTAGAGTGTTTATTTAGATACGCTACCCTCCGTTGTTAGGCGGAGAATGAGGAAGCGTTACCAGCTTGGGGTCGTGGGGAGACAGGCGAGTGGCCAACTGTTGTTTTGATCCACCACCAAATTCAAGTTTATCATGTGGATTTGTGTCCTTGAGGGCACAATCAAATAAATTGAAATGCTTCGTAGGTTGATCCCCTTGACTTGAGTTTCCTTTAAATTTCGGCCCAGGAAAGGTGAAGGATGTTTGCACCCGCGTGCCTGGTGCTCAGTGGGAATATGAAATGATTTGCCAATGCCACTGAACTGAATTTTAATGGAATTCCTTGAAAATCCGTATTAGATGTCGACGAAGTGAAAGTTTACGCTCAGTTGTCTTATATATAAACACTTTGGAGATGTAAACCGTCAGGCGTTTTACCGAATCGCCACAAAGTGGGGAGACCAAAATCATCGACTTTAAAATGTTCTGCTATTTTTAGGGACTTTTCCTAAGAATTGGGGTCCATACGCCATAAAATTCAGAGAAAATTTGCTTACATTTTGTGTATCCTTGGAATAAATGATTTCAGGTTGACACGCCCCATTTGCGTTGATAAATAATTTAAGGTATGCATCTGAAGAAGGTTAGAAGGTGGTTCCAATTTTAGCCCATGGAGTTTGGGCTATATCCGGCGGTTTGTTTTCTTGATAAACAGAATTTTTTGTTATTCAACGCCCAATTAAGTTTCTTAACATTCTAAGCATAGAATACTGAGTGGGTCGATAAGCTTGTGGAGAATACATTAGCCCGGAAAAGGACGAATTAAGAACCACACGAACGAATCGACTTTGACGATCAGGTCCTTTTCCCCACTAACCCATGGGCAATAAAGACGACGCGTTCCAATTTTCAGATATTCGGAGCAGTTCCAAGTAGCGATGTCCTTGCTCTCCGTCTATGGATGTACCGCCGGTTCCAGCACCAGGGCGTCAATATTCGGGGCGAGCCTACGTAGTCGACTCCTTCTGATTTGCCATAAAGATCGTTGTCCATGACAGTCCTCGTTCGCTGTTCATCCAAGAAGATGGAAAGAAGTGTGGGTCACAGTCCACTCGAAGGACGTGCCCGATGTCGGTACAAGAACCTCTGGGGAAGGGAACAATTCGAAGTTGGGCAACGAAGAAATCGGTGTGGTTGGCTTGGAGAAGTCAATAGGTGTTCTTCTCATTGTCTAAAGGGTCGCTGATGGCTTGTCTGCTGACTGGCAAGCCGCAGGTGGCTTGTCCGGCGTCTGATAAGGGCATCGCGGCGGCATCGGTGCATTGCTTTTCAATTTTCGCGGGATGCAGGGTTTGGCACGAACGATGTTGTTGATCGAGTATCTGATGGCCAGTTTTTCGGAATCCGATTCCAGGAAGGCCGGCTTCAACCTTTCGGTTGATATGTTAGTTTCCCTTCCGTTTAGGTCGGCTTTTCGTAGTACAGGTGACAATGGGCAAAACAACTCGGTGAAGTCCCATGAATGGTTTTTTCCAATAATTTCTTCAATGAATCGACTCTAGCGTGCAGGACTTCTGTTCTTTGTGCATAAAAGGGTGTTCGGTTGTTACGGTGAACGATAGTCGTTGGGCAGATCTGTCTTAGATGCTGACGCACTTTTTTTAGGAATACCTTAGGATCACTTTGAGTTTCGGAATCTAGAAACCATTCGCCAGGCAACCGTAACGGGGTACCAAATAACAGCTCCGCTGATGACGCTTTCAGGTCGTGCTTGACGTTGAAGGTCGAGGAGGGCAATGAATAAGGCTTCCAAACACATGATAGCAACCTTAAGAGAACAATGTCATCTTTCAACCACGTAGTTTAATGCCAGATATTATGGTGACGTTCCAGTACGTTTGCATCCCAGTGTTTTTGTTAGGGCAGCGAAGAGCGCGTACTCGAACTGAGAGCCCTGGTCCGTAGTAATGACCCTAAGTGTGTGTACCGGGCGATCCAAGTTGAAACAAATGCTTCTGCCATAGAATCTGCAGTCTGATCCGTTAATGGTGTGGCTACTGACACCGGGAGAATCTGTCCAGCATTATCAAGCAGTATCTGTACCCGAGTGAGGATGGAAGGGGTCCTATGACGTCCAGATGGACCTGCTGGAACCTTCCGTCAGGGATTTCGAACGACTGGAACGGATTTTTTGAGTGTCGTCTGATTTTGACTTGTTGGTAACGTAGGCAGTTATGGATACAATAGATGACATCCTTCCGCATTCCTGGTCAAAGGCTTTGTTGACAACCTTTGCAGTCGCCTTGATGCCTTGATGATATAGGCTTGCGGAGCAGTTTTTCTGGAAAAATCGCACTAAATTCAAATGTCCACGCCTGGAATGTGAATTGCCTTCAGCTGGAGTGAAAATGGAGAAGCGAGTAGTGGTTTCAGCACTCTTGTTGCGTTCGTGCTGCCGCTGCATAATCGAGTGATTTTGACATTTCCTCGATTCGAGAGAACACATCGGCCACAATGTTGTCCTTCCCAGCGACGTGTCGAATGTACGTGGAAAACTGGAAGACGAAGTCCAGGTATCGAGTTTGGCGTGATGAAGACGTGATAAACGATTAATGATCTGTGAAACAAAAGGTCGCGTTCTCGTATTATAGCATATGTCTGAACTGCTTGACAGCTAGGTAGAAAGCGTGCAACTCACAGCCGAAGGCACTGCAGCGAGTTTGTTCACGGCTAAACTTCTTTGAAAAGAATGCTAGTGGTTCCCACACTACATTAACTTGCTGCTGAAGAGCTGCACCAGCACTGAAATCAGAGGCGTCCGTGCGAAGCACAAGTGACGCTCCAGCCTGAGGACTGGCGAGCATTTCAGCTTCAGTAGGCCAAAAATTCGGTCTTTCCTTTGATGTTGCCGACGAGAAAATTGTTTAGTGGTGCTTGTGTTTTAGTACAGTCTAGCATGCAGTTCCTGTAAAAGCTAATGATACCAAGGAACTGACGTAACTCCTTGGCGGTACGGTGTTCGGCTTTGGATAGCTGCGGACGGCTTCGGCTTTCTCGGGTGGTGGGCGAACACCGTCAGCGTTGATCAAATGGCCAAGAAAGAGTCCTTCAGGCACACCGGAAACACATTTTGCCTTATTTGCGACGATCGGGTAGTCTTTGAGGTGTTGAAACAGGATACGTAGGTGCTTCAGATGCTTCTCTTCGTGTATGGATGCGATGAGGATGTCTTCCATATATGAGTGGCAAAAATTGAGTCCCCAGGTAACCTCGTCGACCAGGCGTTGGAATGCCTGCGCTGCATTTTACAATCCAAAAGTCATGAACGGTGACATGCACAGGCCAAATGGTGTCGTGATGGATGTCTTTTCAATGTCTTCCTCTATCATTGGTATTTGGTTGAGCGATCGCACGGTGAGGATCACATGAAGCGGAGCTGCCCAGCTTGGAAGTTCCGGATATTAAGGGTTGGTCTGCATGATTGAGGGAGATCGGTGATGCTAGCGATATTCAGTGATTGCTGATGTTTCAACATCCAATATCTGAATGAATCAACTGAATTATCACGCTTCTTCTCGATCCCTCCTGGGAACCTATCTGCTTACAGTCTTTATAAGTTTCATGAGTCAAATCACAGTCGACTAAAAAATTGTTAACTGTCCAATACGAGCACGTCAGGCGTAGTGTTCGTAATCCTTTCACTGGGTTGGAGCGGTGCTTGAAGTTTTCGTAAAGTGACCGGATTCCTGATTTTACGGCTTTTTGCGTTAGTTACCTTGCCTTACTTGTATAACCTTGTCTTCAAAATTCAATAATTAATGAGGCTTTCCCTGACAGTTCAATTTTTACGTGTTGGTTTTCACTTTTCTAACGAACTCAAGACTCTCTTAAGGGCTCTTGAGGCTGCTGAAAAGCAATGCCTCCAAGTTGTCGGCTATGCAACTCCCGATGTTGACGTTATCAGCGACTTCTAAGAATTTCCCCATCAACAGCTTTTATACATTGTTAAGGCCTGCTTCGCTGAAGCGGCAGAGTAACAATTATACCATCTATCAGGTTCGTAAGTTTGAAAAGATCCATCACTTATAAAGTGAAAGAAAAAAAGCGGATCTTCCTCTTTATGGTATTGTTTACAAAACAAAACCTTATTAAAATCGGTTCAATGTCTGCCTGTCTGCCTTTATTATTGATGGAGTTGGAAATCTTACAAAGAGACTGCCGCACCAGGTTGTAGCAATGTGTGTGATTTTCACCTACCAAAACCACTCCCACTTTCTCTTGCTTCCTTCCCCGCTTTAAGAGACCAAACCTTCGATTCTTCGCGTCCTCCTTGCGCGCTTCCGCTTTTCCAAGTTCCTCCTGTATACTTTTGAGGAGTTCACCATACACCAGTTTCCCTCCGACTTCTGCATTTCCCCGACGATGTTCTGTCGGCCTATGTTGATTTTCAGCGAGTCCTTCGCGCTTCTCCTCTCTGAGTAAAATCGTGGACAGCGGAACATAACATGCTCCGGATCCTCAGGTATGCAACCTCATTCAGGACAAAAGGGAGAATAATCCAGCCTGAATTGGTGCAGATACTTCCTGCAACCAGCATGTCCTGACAGGGATTGCATCAGATTGTATTGATCGATCCACTCTTCAATACAGGGAATCAAAGTATAGGTCTAGCGACCCTTCTGTGAGTCATTCCACCGGTGCTGTCACTTTTCCAACGACTTGGACCTTTCTCCTACAGGTGGATTCGTTCTCCTCTTGTCGAACAAGCAGCGAACCTTAGTTGCCAGAATGTCAATCGGGATCATTCCCGCAATAACACACGCTGCGTCACCTGAAATCGTTCTCAAAGCGGTGCACACTTTTAGCGCCACTAAGCGGTAAGCCATATTTGCCCTCCTCCGATTACTCTCATACACTAGTGTTTCCTCCCAAACTGGTGCCGCGTATAATAGTGTGGAGCAAATTAGGCCACAAGCAATCTGCGGGTGTATCTTGGACCGCTAATGTTAGGCCTCATCCGCGCTAATGATATTCTGGTCTTTGCGCTTTTTCACAGGCATAGTCCAGGTGTCCCTTGAAATTGATTTTAGCGTCAACCATCACCCCAGCTATTTGATAATCGATTTCGAAGTGGTGACGTGACCACCAACACGAATATTAACCGTATTCCTCTTCCTATGGTTGATAATCAAGATCGCCTCCGTCTTTTGTTCCGTAAGGTCAAGCTGAACCATCTCCAGCCATGCTTTTATGGCACTAACGGTTTCGTTAATGTACACTGCAAAGTCTTCAGGTTATCTCGCGACGACAACCACGGCAAGATCATCTGCGAAACCGATCATCGTTGCCTCCTTTTGTAAGAGAAGGACAAGAACCCCATTGTACATCACGTTTCACAGGAGATGACCCAACACTGAGCCCTGTGGTACTCCTGTGGTGACGGTGTACTGATTGCATCCCTCATCCGTATCGTATGAAATTGTCCTCTCCGAAAGGTAAATTTCAAGGAGGTTTGCAACTCCCGGTGTTCGTAGTGCGACTGCCCCAATTCACGGCGCATGCGTTGATATCGCCCGCTATGATCTTGAGGTTTCGACCTTCGAATTTTGGTATAGTCGCGCTTGGTGGAGCATAATAACTTTATATGTAGATATCAGTTATTTTTCCCTTGACGAATCCAACTTCTGGAAACCCCATCACTTCTTGAATGGTTTGATTTCCACAAATCCATATTGCCGCCTTGTCAGTTACATCTATCAGTCAGGCACCACTCCTATTATTGCGATAAGACTCACTGATTATGGCAGTTTCGATTCCGTTCTCATAAATGGTCTGCGAGAGAAGGTCAAGACCTTCTCTCTGCCTTGCTACGGTTCAAAGCTCATTTCTACGTTCAAAGTTTTTCTAAACACTGGGCATCTGCTGCTGCCTACAACGTGCCGACTTTCGGCGCCCTTTTTTCCCCTTGCAAGCATACATTAAGGCTCAGGCTTACATTCCCTGAACATATGACCTTTTCCCCCACATTTTCTGCATCTTTTTGTCTAGTCCTTTTGTCACATTATATTCAAGGTATCTAAAGCAGCGCTTGAGGGACACGTGCTCCCTGAGTCGGCAAAAGACCCAACCCGTTTTTACTTTACCAGCCGCCAGCAATTTAAACGCTGATTCAGCTGGTAAGCTTATAGTTGCCGTTTGGGTGCCTCCGTATGCCTTCCTCAGTCCTCTGATCGGGCAATCTTGCAAACTAAGTGGTCCAAAGTGCTTTTCCAAAGTGTCGCGGATATGCCTCTTGCTCGTGATTTCATCAATGTCCTCACATTGTATAACAATCTCTTACTTTCTCGCCCGTACTTACGGCTCTTCTCTTAAGCATATCTCCACCTTGCTGAGGAAATTTTCAACCATTTTTCGGGAGACTTTTTCAGCTCCAGTATCAAATCTCCTTTTTGGGAACGTCTCATTCGGCCGACGTTTTCTCTAAGGTCGATCAGCTCGGGGTCTGATTGGAACTTCCTGAGCATATCGGCATAAGTCATGCCACTTTCTTCGAGATTATAACCAATTCGGCCCGTAATCTCCCTCGCCAACCTTGCTTCATGCTTCCTTGGTTCCTTTTTGGGGCTTTACCTAGCTTGAATCAGTTGAAGCCGGTGCCGCTATTCTCACGATTTTAGTCACTTTGTTTGCCTTCCCTTTTCGCTTTGTTTTCCTCTCCTTTTCCCAGTTAAAGTCCATTTTGCCTTTTCGCGTCTTGCGAGGATTCGCGCCCTCTCTACACCCCTTTTCATGCTTACCGCTGTTTGTATTTTGAGGAGGTGTTTGCGTGTGTTGCCTAGGTGACGCCTGATTTCTTCGAGGTATTTTTTTTTTTCGTCCTTGGCACTATTGTACAGTAGCCAAATGGCTCAGTTAATGCAGGAAGCTCCAAAACGGAAACCAGACTACCCTTTTGAAATGTAAAATAGGCTTTCGAGCTGTTCTTTGAGGGGTTCTAGGGTTATAATTAACTATTCTGAAGAAACTGGAGGGGCTGTCTTAGAAAACTGGCACACCTGGTAGGGGTATTACCCCTGTTTCAAACGGAACACACGAAACGGATTCAGCTCTGTTTGGAGCCCTAGTTATTATCTTCATGATGCGGTAATAATAATTTTGTCGAAAAAAAATCTCTCCGCGTTATGAAAGAGCTCCCTTTAATAGTTATAGAATACCTATTAACTATTAGTATCGTTCAAACCTATACCCAGGAACAATATTATGGTCCTTACTTCCAAAGTGTTTAACTTGGCATCTGGTATCAACCTACTTAACATTGCCGAACATTGACCCAGAACATGTGTAGATATCCCTACCTTCCTTACCCCGGAGTGACCAGTGAGTATTCCTACTATGATCTGAAGACTCTTCTTTAAAAAGTTCGTTGAAAGCTTAGGTTTGTCCCGGAACGCCCCCTCCCCCATGATCACTTTAAACTATTCCCTTGCTGGTAACTTCGTAATGTATCAGAACCAGACGGAGCATTAGAATCCTTAGAAGCTGTTGGAACGCTTAATCTTGCTTCTTCTCTCAAGAGAACCTGGAAAATCGTCAAGAGAGCCAAGCATTACCTTCGTGCTTATAATAAACGTGATAGTGAATTACACAAGAAGTACAGTGGTTGAGCGGATTTGGTTAATCAGCGCAAATCCTTGATTGTCTTGACATTGTCAGGATTCGAGCAAACCGCCCATTTACGAGTACTCCTCGGTGCTGTGCTTGAGACCGTAGCCTTAAAAGCTGCTCATTATGCTACTTCGAATTGACTCCGTTCACAATTACGTCGTCAATGTAGACGAAAATGCCACACAGTTGAAAGATCATGGTCTTCGTCAATTGTTGGTAGTTGCTTAAGGCCATCTGCACTCTCAGCTACAACCGTTTAACGATGAAGGGGCTACAATATGTGCTAATGTTTAGTAGTTTTGTATTCTCCTCGGCTAGCTCAAGCTAAAGGATCTTCTGTCGACAAGCATTTTAAAGATCGATTTTGGGGTCGAAAATAGATGTCCTTGGATGTCATTGGAGCTCACCGAGCAGTCACCACAAATGTGAGTCTTGCCATTGTGTTTTCAGACGAGAGGAATCGAAGAAGATGGTTGGAAGGAATCCAAAGGGCTAATGATACCCTAATGCTGCCGGCATTTTAGGTCAGCGATACCTGATATCCCGACATCCTCGATCTTGATTTTTTTGGTAACCCATTTGCTTACAATCTTCGCAAATTTTCTGAGTTGACTACAAAGTGATTGCAGCTCCCGATGTCGACCTCTACAGCGTCCTCGGCAGGTGAGAACCTTCCATCTATTGCAAAATTTCCAACGTATCTTTGAGACTCACTTGGTGAATAAAGGGTTGCTGTTGGATTCGGGGCGTTGGAAAGATCCTTAATTGAAAGTGAAATGATAAAAAGACGATTTTCTTTTTGGGGGCTACAATCTGCTTTTTTGCTGTAGTGCATTGGACTCACTTGTTCCCTACATCAATGTTTGTCTGTTTCAGAAGGATGCCTAGAGCCAAAGGGAAGAAAGGAGTAAACGAGCAGCGAACATTGAATCGAGTACATACCATTTTTGGTAAAAAAAGGGTATAGACGGTTTGGATGTGTAAATCCCTGAAAGTCACACTCAAATTAGCGTAAACGTAAAACAAATGCTTTCCCATATGAAATAGTTTTCGTCCCTTTAAATGTTAAAATGTTCGCTCAAAAGCGTGCACCTCCACAAAAGAACTCTAACTGAAATTTCCTAGTTTTCCCATCACAGACGAAACAAAAGGGAAAATAGTTTATTTCATCCACTACACACTCGTTTACTGAAAACCCTTAAGCCTTTGTCTATCCACTCTATTTGACTGTCCTTATTTTTTCCCTTTATTCCTTTGCCATTCCCAGTAATGCCATCAAGTGACGGAACAAGTAAAAATTTTCGGTGGAAAAATCCACATGGCGAAAATTAGCGGTAGTACTTGGCGACATGAGATCCTCATCCTGGCTCCCCGGGCGCACACACTACGTGAGTCCTCGTCAAAATGTTGGTAATTACTTATGCAAAGCGAATTACGCAAATTACCATATACGCTAATTTCAGAGCTCCGTATTCTGTATTCTGTATTCTGCGTTTACTTCCAAGCTTTCCCCCCTTTAGTTTGGTTTCACTTTGTCTGTGCGTTGAATGAATTTATGCTGAGGTGGAGGAGCAAGTTAGTGGAAACTGAACGGGCTAGGATACCACCTCGTCCCTTTGGGCTCCGCTACTTTGGCTGTAGTCGTGGTTGGCTCCCTTTAAATATTGCACAATTTTCTATGCTCTGGATGCTCCGGATTTTAATTTTATACAAATGCGGTTTAACGCGAACATTTAACAAAACATAAATGGAAAATGAGCAAATTTTGATATATTTTGTTTACGGTGAAAGGATACGCATGCAAATGGGAATTACTGGAGTTGAACGAGTTTTATTTTCGGTTTTTCCATTTAGCAGCCATTGTTCATGAATTAGAATTCTACATCGTTTCGGTTTTTCCTTTCCTTAACTCCAAAAGTATTCCTTGTGTAGCCGTACGAAGGCTGAACCTGAAGGGATAAATTGCTAGACCTTCTCCCCGAATTTTATGCCTCAGGTTTTCATGCCAAAGACGCACAGTTGCCCGCAAGGATCAAAGCAGATTACAAACCGACTTTATTTCAGAAACCAGTGAAAGAACAAGGGATTAAAATTTCGACCTAAAACTTTTTTGCAGACGCTACAACATGCACTGTCTGTAAAGATAACCGCAGGACCTCTAAGACCGACTTCATTAGCCGTGCAAAGGAGGTCACCATGACAGCAATGTATATTATGCTCTCAATCGCTCCCATTCCTATCGTGATTGGACTCTCGATATCGCATATTCGGAGCTCACCGTCCTTATGCATATTGGGACAGTTCTCCCAAAAAAGGACCTGTGAACAATTAACCAAAAATATTTCTGATCTAATCAGATACCCGTTTTGATTACAACGTGACGTGGGAGTATGTAGCTCAGATGTAAAGAAAACAAAGAAATTCCCCTACCTACCCTTACCTACGATAGGTGCAAAAGGAAAAGGAGTCTAAGTTTCACAAGCATTCGTAGACGAACACATTCATTTATTTCTCTAACTGTACAGGGACTGTCCCGTCCCCTATTTCCTTCATGAGATCACTCATATGACTTTTGAAGTAGTAGCCTCTTTGATAGCCTTACCTAGTATTATCTTCAATAGGGTTGCATGTATGGGGACCACCCCTTAAATTTGATATAGATTGATGTGACGCCCTGTATGAGCATGAGCATTCACAGTTCCCACCTTTCCACCAAATTTGGTATCAATCGCTATAACCGCCTCCGAGGAAAATGCTTGTAACAGACAGACAGACAGACAGTCTTGACCAGTCGAACAAGCAGAACTAAAAGTTCAGTAGGGCTCAAAGTGCCCAAAGTAGGGATATCGGCTAGCGAAGTGAAACTGAAGGAAAATAAGAACAGTGGTTGGACTAAGGTCGTGAACAAAAAAAGGACCAAGAAACCTAAGGTGCGAATTCCCCTTGGAGGCAATTGTAATCTCCAGCAAACGACATCTAACGTATGCGGAGATACTGGAAAAAGTGAAATCTGACCCCGACCTAAAAGACCTAGGCAGAAATGTCAGCAAAATCTGGAGGACCCAGAAAGGGGATCTCATGTTGGGCTGAAAAAATCCTGCGTGGGAAAAACTGATGGCTTTCGTAACCAAGTTATAAACTCACTTGGGGAGAAGGGTTCGTTCCCAAAAATATGACATCTATACCCAGTGCAAGGATCTTGATGAGGTAACATCTAGAGAAGAGATCAGCACTACCTTGAAGCAACAATTCAATTTGGAGGAATGAAATGCCTAATGTTTGGGCACTTCGTGAAGGCACTAGCATCATCGATCGGTCCAATCGATGAGGAAGGTGTGGGGAGAAAGGACATATTGCCAGGGAGTGCAATAGAGACCCCAAATGCATTTTGTGCGAAGGAAAGCTAAGAAAACCGGCATATTACCATAAGGCGTTAACTGTAGTGAAAAAAATAGGTTAATATAAATAAACGTGGTGTATGGGTCACAGATTCGACTGGTGGAGCGGCGATATCGGCGTACGGTCGTCAACCCATACAATATAACATGGGTCAGGCAGTTGGTGGCTTTCTGTGGGCACAAATAATGGTTATATTCGTATACAGCTACTAAGCCCCACCGAGCCACACACTGCCTGAGTTTGATGGCCTGTAAGATGGTCTTGTTCACGACGCAAGGGGACGCGGTCCGAAGATTGTAGATCTGACATTTGTCAGCCCTGCGCTGGCATGTGAAATGTCTTGGTAAGTTAGCGAGGACTTAATTTGCAGCGACCACCAGGCAAGCACTTGCGAACTAAGGACGAAGCCACAAGCAGGAGAACCGCACCTCAGAAGCTGAAATCCAAAAGAACACCAAGATGGTCTGCAAAAGCGATGGATGGGCAAACATTCATGGGGGTCCTTCACGGATAGAACTCTCCATGTTACACAAAGCAACTCTGAAGCATGTGGCATGTCGATACCCAGGAAATGCTCATTCCCCACTAGATTATTGGTGGAATAGTGAACTTGCCAGCCTTCGGTCGATTTGCCAGAGAGCCAGACGAACGGCTCAGAAGGCAACAAGTCGAATCATTCAAGGTCAAAAGGAGCATGCCTATAGGGAAGTCCGCAGGAACCTCAAGCTAGCGTGCTTGAGGGGGTAAGAGGGAATATTTTAGCGACACTGTTCGGAAACAGACATAAATCCGTGGGGTCGCACCTATAAAATCGTGACACGACGATTCAGAGGCTAACCATCTCCGCAGATCACATGCCCTATGCTCTTGTTAAAAAAAAAATCCAGGGGCTATTTCCCCAGCAAGAGGGGGGGTACTCACACCTTCCAGCGCCTCCTGAATGTAACGCCGATTCCACCAGTCATCAGGGACGCGCTGTTGGAGATCTACAGTCGAATAGGCGACAGCAAAGCCCCGGGACTGGACGTCATACTGAATAAGACCCTGAAACTGGCCGTCAAATGTAGACCGGATATGTTCGCGGAGCGAAATACACATGTCCGAGGGTATCTTTCCTGCACCATGGAAGCGGCAGAAGCTGATGCTGCTGCCTTAGGCTAAACACTATGGAGAAAATGTTGGAATGGGTAATTTATAATAGATTACTCCCAGTCGTCGAGAGCAAAGGGGACCTTTCAGATAGGCAGTATGGGTTCCGTAAAGCCAGATCAACCATTCATGCCATCAAAATGGTTACTGGCTTGGCCGAAAATGCAATTCACGGAAGTGGTTGAACCAGCAAACATTCAACGCATTCAACTTGGCCAATTGGAACCTTATACGAAAGTCTCTGGCGACCATTGGTGTTCCCACCTACCTGACCGCTATTATCGATAGCTACTTGCAAGATCGGACACTCTGGTATAATACCAATGATGGACCCAAGGAATGCATTGTCTCCGCGGGTGTCCGACAAGGCTCTGTGCTAGGCCCACTGCTGTGGAACATCATGTATAATGATGTACTTAACCTTCCGTAGGAACCCAGGATGGTGGGTCACGCTGACGATATAGCGCGGTTAGCAAGTGCTGGACTAGCATTCGCACGTTTGAGAGAAAACGATGTATGTTTTAAGCAATGCACATAAACTGAGTACGGTTTACAGAAGAACAGCCTTAAGCCGCGTTCGTCATCTCGGGAATGATGCTGATTGGCATCCTGGCAAACCGAAATTATGAACATTTATGACGAGAGGTCCATCTCTCCCATATCGCAGGTGAAAAAAGCCGAAAAGGAGAGATATGTAAGCAGATGGCGACAGCGATCGAACCAGTTAGAAAAGGGTCGTTGGATTTACAGGCTAATCCGCTCCATCGCCCAGTTTCTCACGGACATAGAGAATGCCGTTAATACCTGTACAGGTTTAAATTGGACACCTCACCTAATTGTCCAAACTGCGACGGGGTCCCAGAAAACCAAGCGGACGTATTTTTCCAATATCTTAGGTTCATGGAAGAAAGGAGGGACCTAGAGAAAATTCTAGGTGAAGTGCTATCACTGGAAAATGTTTTCCGGAGAATGGTAGCTTGCCAGGAGGAGTGGGATGCGATCAGTTCCATGATTGCAATAATCCAGGATAAACTGCGAAAAGCAGAAGAAGTGAAGAAGGCTCGATTGCGAACCTCGCAGGTAGACAAAAGGAGACCTAGCTAAAGCAAGGTAGTTCCATGGGGTAGAGGGGGTCATGATAAGAGCGGTCATATTAGCCAGATAACGCAAATGACTCCCATTCAAAACATAAACAAGGGAGACTAGAGAAGAGGCTGCTTGAACGATTCTTAGTTACTTTGCAGCTTCGTAAAGAATTTTCTCTCGAAGAGGGCACCCTGGTGCTGAATGGATAAAGGTCTCAGAGAGTATGCCGTCACAAAAGATATTGCACGGCTCGAGACTAGGTCCCCTGTACTCTCGAAGATAATGTATAATGGAGTGGTTATGCTCCCCGCCCCAGAAGAGACTATGATTGCCCGATATCCAGATGACTTGGCTACGACAGCTGCAGTAAAGTGCCCAAAGAAGGCAGAAGTGTAAGTGAGGGAAGTTGTAAGACCCGTGAAATTTTAACTGGAAAAGGCCGTCCTACCCCTTTAAGTTGAGTCGTTAGCAAACTGGCAGAAGCATAATCTCGGTTTAGCGGCACTGACTCGGGCTCTGAGGATATATAGTGATTTCAGAACCACATCGGCTAGAGAAATTCTGGTGTGGACTACCATGCAAAACGTATAGATGAGCGCCCAAAATTCAGTAATGCGACATGGTCAGGGTCACATGATCTTTGACAACGGATTTGCAGCGAGCCTTTAGTGGGCTGGTGGACACAGAGACTCGTTCCCAACATTAGAGGATGATTTGAACGGAAACACGCAGAGACCAATACCATATCACCCAGTTCTTCACAGGGTACAATGCTTCCTATAAACTTAATCTGCACCCCTTTGGGCTAGATGACTTCAAAGCATGTGTATCCAGCCCGAGATTCGCGATCGAAAGAGGAAATCGAATAATCGAAGCAGCGTGTTCCAGGAAGGTATACTTGAAAAGACGTTAAGATCTAAGGAGAACGGCCTTACTGTTTTCTCCGCAACTGTTAAAATACGGCGTGGGCTGCTGAAGGAGGCAAGCGGGAAGAAAACTCAACGAACCAGAAGCACCCCGTGAAGTAATGACGGTTCCACGGGATTGAAGGCCAAGCAGACGACGGTTGGTTTTTAGTGGGTGTGCCACCACATTCGCATGCTCTATCTCCGACGTTCGCGGAGCTGACCTAAAGCTGGAAGTTTTCAATAACTCCCTGTAGGAACACATAAATAAGTCCTCAGCAGAATATTTCCTTTGGAGGTGATCATGGGGCATTACTACTTTAAGGCTCTATTGTAGATCTGACTACTTAAATCGGCAAACGAATTATGGATGGTAGGCAGGTGGGTATCAGTACTGTGCCCTTTTGATGCCACAAACTCCTAAGACCATGACTGCTGCGATAAAAGCAAGGGGGCAGTGCGTAGTCGGCGCAGATCTTCATAGCCACCCTATAGCATTTATAAAGGAAAGCATCTCCCCCACTCTGCAGTTAAAGATGTCTCAATGTTCCTCAAAGAATTGTTTACCTAGTGTCCGTAGCCCGGATCTGGCTAAAGCTGAGCAGTCGCAAAGGAAGTGCTTCAGGGTTTCTCCCATTTCTCCGCGGCTTCAAACATTGCGAATTGTAGGGCATGTCGAGTCTGGCGGCATGGTCCCCAGCTAATGCTCGGTGCAGACCACCATAACATTGTATGCATTTGCAACGGTCCGACACAAGAGCTCTCGCGATCGGATTTTGTAATAGGTGCGCCAAATCCTCTTTCGCTTGGCACAGGTGGTGAGCCTTCGCTATTTATAGCTGGCGGCTGCTAAGTCCTGCGAATAGATTCCACCCTTGATGGTCGCCAGTAGGATACAGGCTTTCCTCACCAAGGGACTTGCAAGAGCAAAGCTCCGCCTGACCAGTATTGCCAGTTTGCTCAGTTCCGTCTATGTTAATATAATCAAGAATTCAGATGAGAGTGACTTTTATCGTGCCGCCCAGACTGCTCAGCGCGTTTTCGCGCAGCCTCACCAGCTTGGTGAATGTCGCCGTTGAAAACAAGGCCTTAATATCCACTGGGCTGTCGGTGAGAATGCCGATGTAATGCTTGTGGCTCGAAGTATACCCTGCGATCGAGCGTTTCCAGTATCACCAGTACTTTCGCTTTGAATACACTGGCGAATCTTGCAAGATCATGCTACTCAAATACACTGCGTGTATCCACAAAAACTCCTACAGCGACACCACAAACCATCTGTGAGAATACTGTCTCATAACCTTAAAACACCCCAGTGGAACTCTGCCCTGGTTGGAAAGTCCACAGTATCGTTTTTTGTGAAGCTCTGCTGCGTGTGACGTAGTCCCCGGAGAATACCCAGAGTTTCTAAGGTAATTCCTCTCGGAAATTACTATGACCGCAGGACTTCACGGACATTTAATATGAAGGTCTAAGGGGAAAGATGTAGGAGTACATTTAGAGCACCTGCACACGCGGTTCTTTGAATCCTATTAGGCTTCGTTCGATTGGAATTTTTCCTCAGTGACTGCCACCTCACAATTGAACTGTACCTTAGGATGGGACATATTATGGCTGGGTACATCCAAAAAACTAAAACTATACACGCCTTCTTAACTGTCAATTCTATTGCACCCAGATATTTTACATTAGAAGAACCAATCTTTGTTGATTCAGCCGTGGGAGGTGTAATTTGGGTCCCATTGTTTTGGTAGTGAATAACATCAGTTCCGTTCTGGTTCGTTCCATGATGTCTTCCATGATGAAGGGAAACATCCTTCACACGAAAATCACCAGGTCGTCGGCATACGCCACCACCTTCATCCCACTCCTGTCCAACATCTGGAAGATTTCGTCCATCCATCAGAGCGCCGGTAAATATAGCGTCACCCTGCCATTTTATCCTCGGTAAATACCGATCTGATAGTCTCGCATAACTGGGGCTGCATACCCCAAAAAGCAAGGCTCGCACTCGGGGAAGTATATCTGAACCAGTAGCTCCAGAGCTTCACCAGAAGATTTCGTCCAAGAGTGGTCATGATAGTCAACTTGTACTTCCTCGGGTAGTCCTTGTATGACAGCAAATATTTGTGCCAGTGGTAGATATTGGAAATCACCCTAGTCAACTTTCTAAGGCTGGACAGATCTTCATTCCACCAAGGCGGTTTCGAATGCCTTTTCCAAAGACCCGATCTTCGACTCCAGTTCATCCGAAGAGTTTATTCTTGATAGCTTGACCAGTCTTCCAGTCGATCCTCCTAGCATCTGTGAAAGGTTTGGAGACCTCTGCAGCCGGATCTGCACTGCACGCTCTGCAGTTCTTCATCCTAAGAATCCCATTGTTGTAAGAAGGGTGACATCAAAGACCTCTTCCCAACCAGTCTCTATTGTGCTGTGGAGTAAATTATAATATTTGCCTTAGAGCCCTTGGAGATACTAATTTAAATTCTTCTAAGACCCCCGAGGCGCAAGAACAATCACCCCCCAAACTCACTCCAATTTGTTTGGGAAACACTCCGCCCTTAAACTTTTTGGAAGGGATGCCATCAATCACCAAGCTGGAAGATCTAGTCCTCATATGATTTGACCGAATTAATTGAATGAATTTATCGTACGCGGCTATTGCCGTGCCACGGATTTGGGCCGGAATCCCGCAGACTTCGATTGAATGACATGACATGAGTCATTTCCGGAACAAAATGTTGACAGTCAGTACCAAGTCATAGTAAAAAGTAGTTGAGTTGCCTGAAAACTAGGCAATAAATTTTTTGAGAATAAAAATTTTTGAACTCGGTTTGGAGCTAGTTAATCGGACTAATCAAAGGAGTAACTTGAATACTCCACCTGTACAGCACTGCATGAACCCTATAGTTAAGAGAAGCTTAGTAACTGGGGATGTCGACACAGTCTACAATGAGGTCTATGTCGCATTCGCAGAATATGCTGTACTTCTTCTAGGCGCAAAGAATTTGAAGTCCACCTGGCCGCTGCAATTTGTAAGCAGCGTGGCTTCCACACGCTCTGTGTTCATGCCCTTCAAAATGTCGGGTCATTACTTGTTTTGCCACTATCTTCAAGGTTTTCGCTGAAATTCTACGTCAAATTGAACATTGAACATTGGGTGTGTTGTTACTCAAAAGCTTCAAACATTTGGTAACACTTGTCTCCACTATGTCATTAGCGCATTCTAACCGGACCCAATCTCGGACGAAGAAGTGTTTCAGGGTACGAGACAGGTATTGACAAACTTGTTGATTCGAAAGCGGACTTGGCAGTGGATAGGTCACATTAAGAAACGGAAAAAAAGCTACTGTCTCAGACTGAACGAGTGGATCACCCTAGACACCTGGCGCCAAAAAGTACAGACTTTAAGTCCCTTGGGTATCCTTGGAGAGACCTGAAGTGAAAGAAGCTTTATCAGAATCGATTATATCCGGGCAAAGTACATATACACAAGTACATTATGCAGCCCTTACTTATCGAAAATTGCATTTTTCATTCATACCTAATGTAAAATAATTTAACAGAAGTCCTGTTTGGCAGCACCAGAAAATATGTCCATTCTGGCTATGAAGTCCAATCGATTCAGGATCAATATGATTACGACTACCTTCACATCTGTGAATCCAACCCTTTCGACCCCTACCTACCCACTACATTCCATCCATTCACTCAAAATTTCTTTCGAAAAATTTTAAAGTGATAGAAATGTGCATGCATACTCTCAAGGATGCTCTAAGTGCAATAGAAATGCACTTGTTGACGTTACCCATCAAGCACAAGGAATGATGGCAAAAAGGAATGTTCAATACGTGCATTAAGACCTTTCGGAGATAGAAGATAGTCCAATGCAAAGTGATGTGTTCTCAGAAAAGCTTCCAAGGAAATTCCATGGCATTATATGTTTATGGATCTTCTGCTTCCCTTCTTGCGGAAATTTGTAGTTTTCCTTTCTGAAAATTTGTATATCGAAGGATAGATGTTAAATATGTTGATGCATATTTCTACCTTCAGTGAGGTTTCCTTCAAAAGGATGCTTCAACGAGATGTGAGTGAAGTGGATCTGTCGTAAATACGAAATATCCTTTTCATTCAAAAGGGATGGAATTATCGAAAAAACTTGGGAGTGATGTGTAATTCGTTGGAGAAATACGTTTGATCCTTTAAAATTTTCCCAGGATTGAACTATTGACATCTTAGCGCTTTATATTTTACAAGCGACCAACATACTCGGTCGCTTGGTTGTTGTTCTTGAGGTATTATCCTTTAAGCAGGTTAGTATTGATCATACTTTGCTCCATTATTTTTTATGCTTCAAATCCTTTATAAAGTACGTCTTCTCACACCCGGAACTCCTCCCCCGCTCAGATAATACATAGAGCGTCAGAGGAGACACAAGTACATTCTACATACCAGGACCAGAATTTCAACCCAGCAGGGCTTTCCATGTTTCTGTTCCAATACCACCTTAGTAAGTTAGCCGAAGGGAACTAAGAATTAGGCTCTGCTATTTCCATTTCTGAATTGTCATAATCTTGACAGATACCTATTGTTGGTAGACTTGGATGACCCCCCATATGGTAAAAAAAAGGAGTTTGTTGGAGTGACTGGAGGTTTGATCTGGAGCACGGGAAACGGGGATGAACAAACTTTCTCTCGAAAGACTTGTTCTTTGCGGTTGGCTCCTTATAAAAGTTTAATGCTGGCTGTGGTTCATACCTCAAATTACGAGGCAGGTTTACTGGATATCGCTAAGGACCTCCAATATATCCATGTTCGTCATTTGCTTTTCTATGACAACCAGGGCTAGTCATCCACGAAGTTGAAAAACGTGGCCTCTCCCCTGCTTCACAACAGGGACCCTTGGACCGCGTCTTGAGAAACCCCGGTTTGGCAAACCTAATTTTCCCTTCTTCTATCCTCCCGACGATTACATCACCACACGAACACCCAACTCAACTCCATTGGGAGGGACTTGCACGGTCTTGGAAACAATGCAGAGATGGTAAAAGTGATATAGATCATTGCCCAAGGTGTGGAAGTAACAATTAAAGCTGTCAACTCCAGAGGACAAAAATTGGCTAGGTCTTCAAGCAAGCGATATGCCTACAAGTTTCCTCTGGGTTCATTGTGCGGTGGCGCCTTTTTTAAACATTCACATCACATCGAGCGAATCTATGTTCACTTAGTTGTAGGAAACTTTAGCCTTAGAGCCCAAAATGGGGCATGACTCCACGAAATTTTCGGGGCACACCAACTTTGAAGATTGTCGTCAGGCCGAGGCTTATTGTCCTAAACATCGCTGGCACTCTGACATTTCGAAGCGCTGGCTGTGAGGGCACTACCTTCACTGGAAGTAACTGGAAGATTTCAAGACCACTGAGCAATGCGAAGTGACAAACCACTCACCCCAATGTCCGCCAAATATCGACCATATCCAAATTTTCAGAAGCTGCCCCAAGAGGGGAGTTACAAGGCACAGACGACGATAGAAGAAATGTGACTGAATCATTAGTTAACTCAACAATAAGCCTAATAATTGCTATCTGGGTTGCATCGAGCACGGGAGAAGACTCTGTCACCTATGTACTGGTGGTTGGCTCAAATTTAGAGTCTTCCAAGAAACTACCTCAGACTTCGGTGAATTGCACAGCGCGTAAGGTTACTCTAGATCCGCAGAATACAAGGGAAAGGGACTCTCCCACAAAATCAACAGGCAAAAAGCATACTGCCGGCAGGAACTAATTAGTGGTATTAATAAAGACCACTATGGTCTCAAGTGTAATTTGATTCCCAAAACACTTTGTGCGCATCGATCACCTTGTTCCATAGAAGCACTCAAGATGGAACAAATCGTGCAGGTACTACTGTCCACCCCATCCGAGCTGACGTTGCCGATGAGAGGCGAAAAACTAAGGAAGTTCTACTCTTCACTATGAAAGAATTAAAAAAGGCGGTCTTATCCAAGATCCAAAAAGCGGATGATATTCCTAGCAAACTACTGAAATTAGCATTGTTGCTGAACGCGCTGAACGCGTTTAAAAGCAGGTATTTTTCCTTCTCCCTGGAAGCGATCGCGAGACACCGTCAGCGCATTATCCTCTCAGTTTGTTGGGCACAGCGAGGAAACTACTGAACAAGCTACACAACCCAGGATTGACTGGCGCAGTACGTGCTACGAAAAACTTCTCATCAAATCAATACGTTTTCAGAGCGGGGGGACCAAAAATTGATCCCCCAAGCGGAAAGATTGACTCCTTGTGGCATTAGATGTAAGAAATACCTTCAATTCTGCGATGTGGCGCTACATATTCGACATTACCTTTTGTGGATATTGAGAGACTATTTGAAGGACCGGGCCTGTTCTGGGGAACCCGGGTGGGGACAGCGTATAATGAGGGTCACATCGGAGGCAGCTGAGGAATCTGTACTTGGTCTTTAAAACGCCTCAGACGATAGTTTACTACTATTCGAGATGCCTGGCGAAGCACATCTGGTCGGATGATATTGTGGCACTAGTCGCCGCAGGTACAGTCAATCGAGCTCAACAGATGGATGACTGAGAGTAAATTCTCCTTAGCTCTAGAGAAAATAGAACTATTCGTCCTGGCAAAGCTGAAAATTTCCACAATCCTACTCATTTAGTTTAGTGAATTAGTGGTCTTGTCAAAGCTGGCGGTGAAATACCTCAACATCATGATTGACTGGAAAATTAACTCCTGGGGCTGCAATTATTGTTTGCGACTTGCCGGTTGATAGCCAATGTGCAAAGTCCCTTATCTCGTAAGTGTCATTTACGGCTGAATGCGTGTCAGTCCGTCCTTTGTGGTCCCGAAGTATGTCATGAAAGAAATCTACTGGAAGCACCTAGTTCAAGTACAACTGGAAGGTTTGCGGCTTGCGTCCGGGTATCGTACTACATCGGATCTAGCAGCAATGGTGATAGCAAAAGTTATTCCGATCGCTCTCCATGCTGCAAAGCGGAAGTCTTATATCTCAGAAAAGATGAGGGGAATAGGGAAACTGTTGCTTGCGAAAGAGTGCCCGCACTATTCTAGTTATATAATACATTTCCCTCTTTCTCAGCACAATTTTTAACAGTTTAGAAGGTTACCATTTCCTTGCCCCACGGAAAGATACCCAGATAGTCCCACATGTATCCGAATACACCCATGGTTCCCTGCTACCTAAGTCCTACCCTTTGAGAAGCGATAAGTTATCTCTGTTCGCAGCTCTTTTTGGAGGTCTTGCATAATCCCGAGCCAAGAACGTTTCCTATGTCCTTTTTCGTACAATACAACATTCTTTCGTCACCCAAGTTCCAAATCCTCGGACTGTTTCGACGTTACAACATCACGAAGTCGCCTGCAAAACCAATTAATCAATTTTGTCTCTCCTGGCACGAGTAGACTGAGTACTCCATCCTACATGACCCTCCACAGCAGGGCCCTAATACTGAATCTTGAGGAAAATCCGCTGTCGCAATGTAGTCTTTCTGCTTATCGTCAGTCTCATAATAAGGAAGACTCTCCAAGAGATAACTCTCGATTAACCGAGCCAAGTAGCCAAAATGTCCTTACTCCAACCCCTGTTGGCCGGATTAAAGGCATTTCTAGCATTTTTCGAAACGACCACGCAGCACTTACCAACGACCATTTCCTCCCGAACCAAAGCCAATGCCATTGCTATCGCACCAACCGTAGAATGGGCTGGCCGAAATCCATACCCTGACAAACAATCAGCAAGTTCTATAAGCCCCCGTTTATAGAACTTGGTGATTGAACCTATTGTATATCACCCTCTCCAACATCTTCCCCATAGCGCCCAAAAAATCGATAGGACGACATAAAGGACCTTCTTTAGGTGGCCTTCGTTGCTTCGGGACCAGAATTAACTATAACCTATTCCACTTTATGGGAAACGCTTCTTCCTCAGTACTCGATTCCAATGCACTTGCAAACCATTCGGCTCTAACGTTAGCTGCCAACAAAGAGTATTGTTCGGGACTGCAACCAATCTCTGGGATCTCGCAATTATTCTTCTCTCGCAACCGCTTCTCAGGTATCTCTGGGATCGAAAAAACGTTTTGCTGGATCGCTGGATGGGGTCCACCCTCCTAATGAAGTGATTTCTGTCTATACATCTTGTTCATTTCAACTCTGTAGGCAGGTAGGGTAGACCAGTCAGCCATCTTAGCTTTTTACTACCAGCGCGTCTTCGATTACCGCATTCTCTGTTTCCACTGTCGAGAAAGATGGCCTAGTGGGCGTTATGAGTATAGTACTCACTCAGCTGACGGACCATCCCCCTTACCATTGATGTACCGAGGTATGCCAAATTGACAACCGATCCTAACACTCTACCCCGGAAAGACGATGAACATCCAACGTTGGCGAGTACGATGTCCACCTCCGTGAAGCTTTCGATGGAGATTTGGCTTCAGGCGTACGCCAACCACCCTCTCTGCCTCTGTACAATCTCTAGAATTCAACATAGCATAGCATCTATAGATGTGGATACCGATATGGTACCCGGCGCTAACAAAAACGGCTTTCGGAAATATTAAACCATTCCATTCTCATATGCCTCGCCCGCGTTTCGCTATCACCATTTCTGTGCGGTTCATCAATTATCGCCTCGGTTACGTTTCACTCGGAAATGGTTTGTGACAGCAGGTCCTCAAGTGCCTCGCATTGGTTGAGGTTGAATTCTAGCAACCGTGTTTTCAGGCGGGGTTAAGTTCGAACCTTCTGTCTGCAATCAATCAGGATCGTTTGACTTCACTAAAATCCTTAATTAGGTGACTCTCTTCTCCCCATTTTCGGTACGTATTTCACCCGCCTTGTTGACTAGTGTATTGCTGCTTCAAAGTGGGTGAACTGAAGGCATTTGAAGCAGCCCTTTAGAGATACCCGCTGCTTCCGTCTTCCACCCAGATATTTCCATATGCTTCATGGGTCCTTTTTATGGCGCTCTGTCCTATATCGCTAAGATTGTATTACTCCTTCAAGGCCCGTAGTTACCTCCCATCAAGATATCGTACTTGCACTCGGTTGTTATCTCTTGCTTTAAAGCTCTAACTTCTCTCTCCAACCTCTTATTCACCTTCCTGCGGAAACTATCCGTGCATTTTTCTCTGGATCTATTTAATTCCGGCATCACCTCCCATTTCTGTGCTCACTTGATGCGCTTCACACTATTCCTTATGTCTGTAAGCTCCGAATCCGCATTTATCTTTCGGAAGGTTTCTCCATAGGACATATCCTTCTTCATAGAAATAATTATTGCTTCCAGGCGGAGGTCAGTAGTGAAAGAGGTTGTCCACTGATAGAATAGAAAAAGGATGTTGGGGAGAGTTTAAGGAAGTAGCGCATCCAGTGGCATTTGTTGACATTCATTGTTAACTTGTTGACCGAACACCAACGAGCTAAATTATCAAGGTTGGACTGTAAGAGAGGACAGTCCAGCGGAGACGAAACAGAGGCAAACAATTTAAGGTCGTCTGCGTAAAGCAAATACGGGCAGGTGAGGATGGAGGCGAAGTCATTGATGAAAAAACAGGAAGAGTAGGGGGCCAAGTGTAGAGCCTTGGGGAACACCAGAGGAAGGAACCAGATGAGTGACCATGAAAAGAAACTTTGCAGGAACGGTATGAGAGATAGGAGGAAAGCCAGGAGATGACTGAGGGAGGGAAGTCTAGTAATGAAAGTTTAGAGAGAAGAATGTGATGGTCAACGGTGTCAAAGACTTTAGAGAAATCGGTATAAGTAACATGTACCCCCTGTCGTGAATTCAAGCATTTAGCAACAAAGTTGGTAAAAACCAGAAAATTTGAAGCCGTTGATCTATGTTTCACTAAACCATGCTGCTCTTTGCCAATGAGGTGACCGAAGTGCGCGGTCAACCAGTCGTTGACGTATCGTTCTAGGATTTTGGAGCAAGAGGAGAGAAGAGAAATGAGGCGGTAGTTCACAGCAAGGGAAGGGTCTCGGCTGTTGAGGATAGGAATGATAAGAGCCTCTTTCCAGAGACGAGGAAAGTATCATTCATCTAGACTTTTGTTGTAGATTATGCACAGAGGGAGGGAAATGTGTTTTCTACAGTTAAGGAGGAAGAGATTAGGAAGTCCATCAGGCCAGGCCCAAAATTGGGGTCAAGATTACCAATGAGGAACTCAACCAAGGAAGGCGTAAGGAGAGGAGGCGAGGCGCTCGGAGAGGTTGGAAAGGCAGAGATCGAGAGTGCGGTCCAAGTAGTTTTTGGTGGTATTGAAATTCAGGGTGGAGGAAGTGTACATAAAGGAAGAAAGTGGGAGGGAAGAATGGGAGAGGTAGTTGGAAGGATGATTAGGCCAGTTGAGCATGGGGAGCTTGTAATCTCCACAAAGGAAGAAAGGGAGGGAAGGGAATCTGACGCTAAGGAGTTCAGACAAGCTGTCAAACAATTCTTCATACAGATGAGAAGGGGTAGCACAGGGGACATATACACAAGAAACAATGAACGGCAAGAAGTTGGGCGGGGAGACACGAAGAGCAACACAATCAAAAGGAAAGCCAGAGGAGGAGAAGACGAGTTCGGCGGGGAGTGTATCTTTTATAGCAATTAGGACCCCACCGCCGGTGGACTTACGAGAAGCATCCCCGTCCCTGTCACAGCGGAAAGTGGAGTAGCCTTCAGGGAGCTCGGAGTTTAATATGGCATCGTCCAGCCAGTTTTGGGAAATACAGATGACATGGTGTTGCTGGATTAATTGAAGGCCCCTCGCTTGGTTCTTAAAGCCCTAACGTTCTGATAAAACAGACGGACAGTGAACACGGATCCAGTTATATAACTCGGCGAGGCAGGCGGGTTGCCCTGAAATTTACCCGCGCATTGGGGCGCTCCTATGGCTTGATGAATACACCTTCAGGCCAGAAAGAAGGGTTGCCGAGGACATCAACTTCGTGTGGATAAGTAACCTTGAAAGATGCAATCACCCGGTCGATATTGTTGTCTTTTGTGAGTTTAATGCAGGACAGAGGAGAAAGTAAACCAACTTTACTCCTTATATACTCCAGAACATCGTCCGTAGAAGTTGTGAACGCTAGCCTGGAGACGAAGAGCTGTTTAGGTGGGAACACCACCTTTAGCTTGGGGCCACTGGTATGGATGAATGAAGTGCCAGGATATGTGGCAGTAGCGGGAAGCGGAGTTTCGTTGGCGACAGGAACGATGTCAAAAAGTGGGGCGGCTGCGTTCCGATTCGAAACTTGCTGAGGAGGCTGCGGATATTGTCCCGTTGTAGGCGCGATGGAGCGAGACAGGATCGGAGGCTCGGTGGACCGTAACTCGTCGCATGGGGGCCGCTGAATCAGGGGGGTAGAGCCAGTAGAAGCAACCCTGATGTAGGAAGGCATTGCAGGCGAATTCAACACAGATTGAGAGGCCTGGTGCATAGACTCCTGATATAATTTTGAGGCTACACTGTTATGCACAGTAGAAAGCGCCTTTTCGGAAGTCACAGTCTCGTCTAACGAATTCCTGAGCCGTCGGGAAATGACGACGTCAATTGCTGCATTTTTGGCACTGCAATAGTGTTGCGGTTCACGTTTGTCAATATGTCGATCGTCCGAGCCTTACCTCTGGCTTTCCAACTTTGACCTTTGGCTCTGCAATTCTTGTATTAGACCTATCGGTCGTGCGTGCACATGAAGTCGTTATACGACTCTGTACCAACCTACCGTGAGCGGGCATATAATACAACCTATTTTCACCTCTCACCGCCGGAAAGCTGATAGTTGCACTCTCTCTCCCGCGGAAGTACATGTTTTTGTTGACAACTTCTAGAGTTCATTAGCGCAAATTGCCTTTCTAGATCCTTTAATCTAGTCCCAGGTGTGCATTCCTTCTCCTCCGTAATAATTTCGTCTATGTCCTTCCGTCCAAGAATAACCTTCTTCGTACTATTCCCACTTCTCCTCCAGCGAATTTTCTACTTGACTCAGAAATTCCATCAGAGTTATTTCCTGCAACACCTTAAGTTCTCCTCACTGTCATTTCTGGTAGACCCCTAATGTATTCTCAGAATGAATCTCTCTGTGATTTGGATAGTCTGTTTCTTCTGCTTCAATTGCGTATTTGGAGGGTGGGGGGAGAGGACATCACCTGCGTCAACTGGACCATATTCTCACCTGGTACTTTTATACAGCGTTTACCTATACCTTTCTAAAACGGCAACTTTTTGTCATGGCTCGCGGATTCTAATAGATGTTTTCCTTCTTTTGATGAAGCCATGCGTATAATTCCAGTATATTATCACAAAGTGAGGCAACAGTGTCTCCCGCTTTATCTCCTCGCCCAACACGTGAGTTTGATGTCCTTCCGCTTTTTTCACCTCCCCTGAGCACTCTGGTAGATACCTCTCCTGAATTTTCCATTTATCTGGCGAAGTCTGTTAAGGATAATGAAAAATCTCCCAGTTAGTAATGGGTAGTCAATATACGCAGGACTATATACCCCTCCACTTTCAGGACGCCTTTTTCCAAATTTTCTTTTGATCCCATTTTGTTCTGCTATAATAGTTACCAGTTGAGCTTCGGGAGTACATTTTCTCCGAAAAAGAAATCGTTTCCAATATTCCATTAAACTTATCAAAAGTACACTCTCATCGCCTGCATAAACACAACACGGCTAATCTGTCCGCTCCCTCTCCTTAAAACCACTCAAGGAATTCATCACGGCATCACCTCAATACCCGAGAACTCCAAAGATCCAACGACACAATGATTTGACACTTTCCATTGAATGTTTTTGGATAAATTATCTGTAAAAGTTCCATTTGTTACTCAACCTAAATCAAAACTGACGGCATATCAAACATCCACCCACCACCAGCATGGTACCAGAACTAATTTATCAATTTGGTCATGTCTTTTGCGGTGTCGGTCATCGGGATTCGTCTTCCTCATCAGAAACATTCACCACAATGTCACTTCAAGCGCAGGGATGAAGTCTATCCCAAAAAGGACCACTCACCCGAAGAATCCCTGCATCGTCTTGGTCGGCTCACGCTGCAGGAGAATGTTATAGGTTGCATGAATGGCATTTAGCACATTTTTTTGGGGGGTCGAGAGGGGGTTGATTCCCATCTCAGGCTATCTCAGGATATCTGCCAAACATTCATGTTGCTCCTGTTCATAAATCAAATCTTAACGACATGCTAGAGTTGTGCCAGGAATTGTAATTTCGGGAATATGTACATTGTGCGTTCGGTTGAGTGGCATTCCAGAAAGGAGTAGGCATTCGGAATGAGTTGTATTTATTGGGGGTGGTGAAAATTGAAGGGGAGCTCGGCTATTTATTGAGAGAATAATTGGATCTATGCAAGCATATGCTGAAAAAATACTCAATTTATTGGAGTTGAGTCCCCTCAGCCGGTACTCAATCGTTCGCAAAGTCATCCCTGATAAGATTTCGGATTACTTTGATATTTCACCCTGATCCAATGGCTATGCCTGCAATCGAATCAGAAGCTGAAATTTTGAAATCGTAAGGCGAGATGAAATCCCCATTTGGTTGTATTTTACACGCGTGGCAGGGATTTACACTTGATCGGTTTGCAACAATTTCAAGCAAATTTTGGGCATGCCTGCCAACTTACCCTTCTTACCATGGAAGGACAGTTCCAATAATCACCAAGATCAGAAGGTTAGTGCCGGCACATTAATTAGGATCCTTTGTCATAGTTCACTTGCCTCTCAAAAATCACGGCTTTGCGCCCTTAATTGGACTATTAAAAGTATAGTGAAAATACTTAAAGTGGAAGAGTAAGGGAAGCTAAACCGTTGAAACTGTTAACCTCAATAGCTCAGGTCGTAACACCCCCTCGATTAAAGGTCTGAAACAATACGGTTCTGCATTGAAAGCATCTACAAAAAATTTCTTTATATTTAAGCCCTTCCTTCCTTAAATTTAAGTCCTTCCTCAATAGCAATGTGCAATGCCCCATTGAAACGTCAGAATTGTCCACAAAAATGTTTGGTGCGAAAACCTTGGAGGACCTTAATTGGAAATGTCTCCTCCAGATCCTAGAAGGATGCGAGTCATAGAGATAACCGTGAGGACGGGACTCGCGTCAGAATCACTGATATAGACGGTGGAAGGACAATTCCTGGGAAGCGACTAGAACGACACTATCTGTAGGCGCACCCCGATTCAGCGGTCTCCCTGAGCGTGGATCGAAGGTAGACATTAGGAGACTGAAATCGTTGGAACAATCAGAGCTAGGTAGAGAAGCTACAACTGATCCTGTCGTAAATTCAGTTATGCATCTTTCATTCTCCATTAGGCCCACACCGAGGCAAACCTTCTATGCATTGGTAACCGATGCAAACTGCGGTGTTTGCGGAAGGAGTATCATAAGCTCTGTAATTTGGCACAATTCTTACAGGACCGAGAGGAGATATGCACCGAAGTGGCAGAGTTCAGATCCAATAAATGAATATTCGACAGTGTAGCATACAAAAACAAGGCTTGCTATTGGCAGGTGCTAGTTGACAAGTAGGTGGGCATCCGGGGGACTTCAACTGGTCACCCGTAAACTCCCACAGGCGTTATTCGCTGTGCGTACCACTCGGGTTGATGTAAGCAGTCTGAAAGGCAACCAGTTTTGCCCACTTTTCGCCATGAAGAATCTGCAAGAGGCATTCGATGGTATCCTGGAAGATCTGCACAAACTGGGGTTTTACCACCGGCCGGACCTACTGTCCGACGCATTCAGCCCGTGCCTGAAGACAGATACTCCTTCTTGTCATTGTGAAGCGGTGACCCTTAACTGACATCTTCGGCCTGACCAATCAATGCGCTTGACACAGGCGAAAAGGTACCCATCAAAGCTAAACAAAAGTAGTCTTAACGAAGTGAAACGCGCTGTCCTGTCGTGCCGCCATGGAGAACCTGGATGTGGTTTTGAACTTAGACGTCGACCGCCGTCGACTCCGGCGGATAGTGGTTCTCGGTATGCTCGATGTTAGAAATGCTTTCAATTCCTTAAAATGGGGAGATACTCTAAACATACTGGAAAATTCTTTCCTTACTCTAGGCTCCCTTTTGTGTACATTAGGGTCCGCTCTCTGCGCTCTGAGTGGCTGAACAATGCCATGAGGTTGGAAATCACGTCAGGAGTAGCACAAACAGCCAGTTTAGGGCTTAATCTCTGGGATACCTTGTACGATAGTCAACTAAGCCTCGACATCCCAGAAGAGCCTCGCCCGATTTGTTATGCAGAAGACGTTACGGCACTTGTTACCGGACGCACTGCTGAACAAGCGCATAGAAAACTCGCCATATTGATGCGATGAGTAGCCAAACGGGCGATTGAAGAAGGTGAGCTTTTCCAGTAAATCAAAATAACGGTGAAAATGGCAGAAGTTTCGGCTAATGAAAATATTGGGGGCCCTACATTCACTAGGAGACATTTTCTTATAAGGACAATACAATCTATTTTACGGCGCAGAAGTATTGGCTGATGCAAATGAAGATGCAGGGAGTTCTTCGCATGGCGTCTGTCTGTTACGCTGTCTTAGAAGGGCTAAAATGGTTGTCTCCCGAATGCTGTCAAATATCAGTAAATGCTCCTTCGAGCCATTAGCCCAATTCTGCACTATATCGCGTTATAGCGGAGCCACGCGTTTTAAGCACGTCCCCGTCAGTCTCGACGAGGAGACCATCGAATTAGCCTCGGATGTGGAAGAGGACTACTCCTACGTTCGGCTAAAGAAGCACCTCATACGACTGCATTCAGTGAGGAAGAAGCGAAGCTAAATCACTTACTGAATGGGCTGACGCTGGGCGACCGTACCCCCAGCAAATTGCTTAGAGAAATGAGGCAGCTGGGCGGGGATAAAGTCGACTCCAAATTGTTGAAGTCCCTCTGGTTGCAGCGGCTCCGGACAGTACCCGCGCCATCTTGGCCTGCGCGGACTCGGGGTCGCTGTAGGTGTTGTTCGCCAGGGCTGATAAAATTCACGGATGAATACGCGCCCCATAGGCGCGGAGATTTCCCAGGACACAGCTCGGGAAATCGACGAACTGAAAGCAACGGTGAAGTCACTGGCCAACTTATCACTCATCCATGATTTCGCGCATTCACTTAAAAGCTGTCGTATTTCCACTACCTTGGATCTGGCCAAGGCGTATCATCAAATCCCTGTGGCCCTCGAAGACATTACGAAAACAGCTATCTCCACACCTTTCGGACTCTTCGAGTTCACCAGGATGACTTTTGGCTTGTGCAAGGTTGCGCAGACATTTCAGAGATTCATCCACTCTATCCAAACTTAAACTTCTATTTCGTATACATGGATGGTGATTTGGTCGCCTCTTCTTGAGAATCTTAGCACTTGGACCACCTCGAGTGCATTTTCCAATGTCTCCTTGAGGCCGGACTCGTTCTAAACGTTGAAAAATGCAGATTTCTACAGGAGTGGGTGGACTTTCTCGGCCATATGATTACTCCTGGTAACCACGGTGAAGGATCTACGAAGGTTTTTGGGCATGTAAAACTTCCAACGTCGTTTCTTGCCGCTTAGTTGTCTTGGTCCAAAACCAAGGACTCCCGCAAGGGTGCGTGGACTACTGAGGCCGTCCAGGCGTTTGAGAAGGTCAAACAACAGCTCGTTGATGCAACACTACTGGCAATTTCTCGGCCAAATGCACCCCTAGCTGTGTTCGTCGATGCCTTAGATACAGCGGTATTCGCCGCTCTTCACCAGAAGGTGAATCAAATCTGGCAACCGTTGAGCTTCATTTCAAAACAGCTCAACCCAGTTCAGAGTAACTACAGCGCTTACGATCGTGAGCTACTCGGCGCGTACCCATCCGTTAAATACTTTCGTTTCTCTCTCGAGGGCAGGCTGTTGACAGTATTCACGGACCACAAGCACATTTCGCACTTAAATAGAAGCCGACGTTTACTTCCGACATCCAACACATGTCTTAAAAAGACAACGTCGTTGCAGAGGCTTCGCACCGAATCTCGGAGGAGACAATCCCCGCTGCGGTCAATTATACGGCAATCGCCGAGGCGCAGAAAGACGACGCGAAGCTCCAGAGGCTAAGGCAAACTCCAAATACAAGTTCAAGGAATTTCCTATCTTCAGTACAAACTCCTACTAACTCTGCGATACCTCAGATAAGGGGCCTAGGCCATCTATCCGGGCTGATTTTCGCGAGAAAGTATTTCACGCAGGACACGATATTCCGCACCCAAACGTCAGGACGAGAGGCCCGTTAGTCACCGGAAAATGCTTCCATGAAAAAGGACGTAAACTCTCAATAAGCACGAAAAAAAGTAGGTAGACGTACTTTCTCTGTCGACCAAGCGCTTCCACCCCGACATCATTGGCGTTTCGCGAGATTCGCGCGGATACAAGTGTTGCCTCACAATCATCTAACATTATGACAAAATCAAGTGTCGAGGCCCTTTGTCAAAAATGGACTCCACGCTTGAGTGTACCAACCGTAATTATCATAGGCTAGGGAATGCAAATTGAGTCTACTCTTTTCTCGGAGTTAGGCAAGCTCCTAGGTTTCAAACTCCACAGGAAAACTGCATACCATCCGCAGTCTAATGGGATGCTAACGTCGCCTTAATGGTTCGCGATGATCCGTCGTAGCCACAGGCCTTGCCTTTCGTCCTCCTCGGCCTTCGCACAGCCCATCGAGTGGAATTCACGGCCTCGGGGAGATGGTGTGCGGGGAGAATCTGCGACACCGCGCCAACACTGAGCAGGATTACGAGAGTCCAGTATACTGCATCTGTTCAGGGACGCGGTTTTGAAACTACGACTGACTTCACCTTCCCGACATGCGACGCTAATCGAGGGTTACCTCTCGGAGGGACTTCTTTGATACGAGACAGATGACGAGCCGAAAGATTATGTTTCGACGTCAAATGCTCCCCAAGGTTCCATATTGGACCCCTTCTATAGAGCGCTTTACCTTCGCATGCTAGAGTAGGTAATGTTGATTGGTTTTGCGGACGACCTGGAAGTAGTAGGGGTTGCAAAGAGCCCCAAAGACGTGGAGCTTTATGGAAGTAAAACCACTCGTTCTATTTAACGAAAAGACGGGAGAGATCCTTATTACCAATCGCAAGAAAAGCAATACTGTCAAAATCCGTGCTGGTAATCACGAAGTCGTTTCAAAATCGACCGTTAGATACCTAGACGTAATTATCCATGTCAAATTGAGTTTCAATGAGGACTTGAACTATGCATGTGAAAAAACAGTAAAGGCTAGTCTAGCTCCAACAAGGATGATGCGCAATTTTGAAGCGACAAAATATAGTTGTCGGCTGCTTATCACAGAGGTGATGAAATCTATCCTGCTATACGCGGCTCCTGGCTGAATCGGAGCCCTGGACAACACGGTCAACCGAAGAAGAGTCAGTTGAGCATACCGTCCTAATGCGCTAAGGGTGAGCAGCGCGTGTAAGCAAATATCCTGTAAGCGGTACGTGCCATCGCATAAATGACTTCCTTGGATTCTTTAGCAAATGAAGCACATGCCTCTACTGGAGAAGGAGGCTGAATTCGCCCGATTTGACTGCGAGCTTCCAAAAGGCCAAATGGGTTCTAAAGCTGGCATTAATGGTAGAATAATAAAAGATGACTCGAACAAAAAGGCGGACATCCTAATTTCCACCTAAAAAAGTTCCTTAAAAAGTACTGATGATTGGATGAGTCCCGCGACTATCGCGAATGCGCCACAACACACGAGGACCCAGAGTTTGTTATGTTCTATTGTGTGAGATTCACGGTCAAAAGAAGGAAATTAGACAACGCCCAAAGCGTAGTGCGAGTGTATTTACTACAACCCAGAAAGGGCGACGGTCACGTGGTTTACTCGTACTGGTGTAAACCAGAGCCCTCCCTGCAAAGTACTTGTTCATGATCCCGTGAGGATATGGACAGAAAGATTACAACCCTGAGTCCATTTTGCTAAAACAAATAATTCCATTCATTTCCTGCCGTTCTCTGCTATTGCTGTCATTCTGGGCAACTAGATGAGCTATCAACTGGGTGTGCCTAGGCACACACAACCCGATGTTGCTCTATTTGAGTAGAAAATTAAAGGTAACCAGCTAGAAAAACAGATATTTTCGGTTGTGGGCAAGGTGTGCTAATCAAGTAATGAATAACACTGCTGGAGGAGTGTTATTTGTTGTGTAAACGCGAAAACCGGGGCAAAGGCATCTTACATTTAATAGCCTAAAAGATACCGAGACAGGGATATAATCTCTAAGACTCATGGATCAGTGGAATGGGGTATCGGCCTGGTACCGTGTGAGCATTCAGACGCTTATAATCTCCGTATGGCCGCCATTCGCCATTTGGCTTAGGGGCCAAATGAAATAGGACCAACAGCTATTGGAAGGTCTGTAGATACCCTGTTTCACCAAAGTATTAAACACTTTCTTCGCAACAGCTAGCTTCTGGAGTGACAGTGGACGCACCTTTGAGATGATTGGGGAGCCAGTAGTGTTGATGTGGTGCTGCATATGGTGCTTAATCCGCTGGGAAAACTACTTTCAGTAGTAATGTTGCGGTGGTCGGCAACCTCCTCGAAAATAATAGAGGGAGTGCCGTCTTTGCAGGTGTAAATTTGTAAGTTGTGAGGTCTATCAAGGCCTTGTTCTACAGGTCCACCAACAGTCCATGGTGAGACAGGAAGTCTGAGCATTACATTGAGCTGGTAATGTCCGCTAGAACGAATCGCCACGAAAACGTTGGTGCAGTCCGGGACTCACGTCCATTTGCCTGTAGCCATAGGTATGGATGGGAAAGAAGTTCGCGCCAGCCAATCGTAGGTTTTGTGGGATTAAAGTGTTTGGACGGGTCACAAGGAGAATCCATACCCCAGCGCCTGTGTCGACGAGGAAGCCACACCTTGATTCTGCGCTTCAGGTATCCGTCTTCGAGGCATCCACCGAACCTAGTTTTTTGTCGCGTTGAAGTTGTATCCTGTGGTACATTTAGTCGCTTGAGCTCCGTATTTACGATGATATCAGTAAACCTTCGAGCCCGATGAGGGTCCCGGCGTGCAACTAGCCGTACGTCCTTTTCGGTAAGCTGATGTCGATCGTGACTACGATCGAGATGTACCCATGTGATGATGTGAAGAATGAGGAGGGGGAGGGAGATTGACTGCCGGAACATTGGCCCTATGCGATTAGTCTCTGTGAAAGTCCGGGGAGGAGATTTGAAAAAAGGGGGGAATGAAGGAGGAAGGGGAAGCCTGATGGTTGAGAGGAAAGTTACTGTCCGAGAGAAGAGCCAGCCCTGAGACGTAGTACCTCTTCTCGCGTAACAATGCATTGCGCTTAGCGATATTTTTCATCAGTGGGTTAGGGTGGGACAGCCACTTTTCAGTGTGACGCGCGACACCTTGATCATGTGCGGAATTATGGGGCAAACCCTGGAGAGGTCGTACAGGAGAGAGTTTTTGTGAAATTTTAGGTTTGGCTTCCTGTAGTTGGCTGTGCATTTCCTAAGTATCGTCCTTTCAAAGCATTGGAGGGCTTCTTCTATTTTAGGTGACATGGTAGCCCATGCTAGGAAACCATAGGTCAGGATTGGGCGAATAAGAGTTTTGTATAAAAGGGTTATGGTGGCAGGGAACAGGGCCCGGGACGAGAGGAGGTTTTTAAGGCAGCTGAAGCCTTAGAGGCATTGGGAACAGCAGATCTGACGTGTGGGTTGGATTTAAATTTGTTGTTGAGGGAGATTCCCAGGTATTTAATGTTTGGTTTCGGCTTGAGCGTGTGGTTGGCAATGTGTAAATGCAAGTTTTTGCTTTCTGGCACTGTGCGCCAATCGCACTTCCCGCTGAAGCTTCTGAAACAAATAACCTCAGATTTTAGGGAATCAACGGTGAGGGCCCACCGGTTGAAATAGGCAATGGCCCTATTGGTTAGGAGTTTGAGATAGAGAGAGGCTAGTGAGGGCCTAAGACTGCCCGCATATTGGATGTTGCTATCAGCGAAAAGGGTCCCTCCTGATGCGGGACCATTGTCGTTGGAGGCAAAGGGGAGGGGAATATCGTGCAGGAAAATCTTAATAAGTTTAGTCCCTGAGGGACTCCTGAGTTTACCGGGAAGTCGATGAAGCGTAGTCCATCGAAACACACGTGGCAAGTTCTGTTGGAGATGAAGTCTCCGAAGATTCTGAATAAAGGGAGGGGGCAATTGGATTGAATTTGTTTGTAGAGCAAGTCCTCTTTCAAAACTGAATCAAATGCCTTTTCAAGGTCTAAGGCGCAGGCTACGGTGCTATGCCTATTTTCTAGGTGATTGAGGATATGGTCTTGCAGATACAGGATTGCCTGTTCGGTGAATCTGAGGTTTTCGAAGCCGAATTGATTAGCTGGAATGATAGTGGAGTAGTATCTATTGAGGTGACTTTGTAAGGCACGTTCGAAAATTTTTCCAATATTGGAAAAAAGATAGATAGGCCTCATACCTTCGCCCAAGCACCCCTTCTTAAGGATAGGTATGAAGAGGGCTGATTTCCAAGATACCGGGAAGTTGCCGTTGTTCGGGCAGTTGTTGAAGAGGATGGCGAAACGTTCACTGATGGTAGACACACACTTTCGCAAGACAAAGTTAAAGATGTCGTCGGAACCCCAAGGTTTTTATTGTTCCGACCCTTCAATGCGGCGGCAGAGTCGAATTGTCGTTGGCATTCAGGGATCGCACCTCCGATGTGCCGCCACACTTAGGATGCACCCTTCTTTGTTTCAAAGTGCCATTCATTAGGAGCACATGGACTAGTTCGATATTTCTTGCCTAGTTGACGCTTTCGATCCAAATTATTCCAACAAATCCAGATCCTTTAGCTCTCTTTACATAAACTAAATTTGGACCCCTATAAAAAAGTACCTCTGGAAACGGTAAAATACAATAAATACCAAATTAGTTTAAGGCATAAATAGATCTTGGCAAAAACAGAGAAAAAGAAAGCGAAGTCTGTTAGTTATGCAAAGTTTTCATCCAATTCCTCATAATTCCTATGCTACCTTGCTCCACTTCTGACCACCTTCACTATACTTCCCGCTTCAGGCACACTACCTTCCTTAAATTACTACCCTATCTCGTTGCCTCTTATGGATAGTTACTCTCGTAACGAAAAAACAACCAACCAAGTAATGCATAGTTAGCAACTAGCAAGACAAGGAGGCGCGTCAATAAAAAATTAGGTCATTCTTTGCACGTTCCGCGTTTTCCATGAAAAATGGTAAATACCTCGACAGGTGTGTTGGCAAGAAAGAAAATTTCCTCGAACATAATCTTTTTGCATTGCTTGACTGTTCGTGATGCCCGCTCAGTCTCCTCAAGGTGTGCAGCGTGAGGACTCGAAAAAACCTGGAGCCGAATCGGCGGGGCTCAGGTGAGAAGTAAGAAAAGCTTCCTCGACGTCGTAATGATGATGATGATGATAGCCCTGTGCATTTCCTTCCTTACGTAATTATCCTTGCTTGAAATGGCTGATGAAGATTTTATGAAGTAACGAGGTAGAGGTATTTCTTGGTGAGTTTATATGTTCGCGAGTATTTATTTTACCTAATTGGTCGGAAAATTGAATTATGTTCATTTCTGTTTCGGTGGTTAAACAAATTTTGAATCTGAGCTTTTGTTATTCTTTGTCCAGACGGACTGCTCGAGGGTGGATATTGTTATCTTTTTTTGTATTAAAAAAATCTTTTTTTGTATTAAAAAAAGATAAAAGCTTTGAAGCAGAAGAATTTATTTAAAGAAACAGTGGGTCCTTACGAGGATTCACAATACAAGTACTCTCCAATGGCAGCGGGGGCTTTACATGTTGCTCATTAGCCAAAAATCTGATCAAAACCATCCGAAATTGGACATCATCCCCAACCCTATGACTCAATTTTCTCATTCGTTATCGTAATTGAAAACTTGCTGATATCGTGGCCCTAAAAGTCCATATTTTGAAAAAATCCGACATGAAACTTTCCAATTTCCACATTCCCATTTCAAAGGCTTTCAGTTTTCCCAGTCAGCACTTACCGAAAAATGTGCATTCTGATGATCCCTCATTCGAAAACGCCAGGAAAATATTCCCGAGGCTAGTTAAAACCGTTAAAAACGCTTTTCACAAAATTAATTAGCCAACGAATGAAGAAGGCTTAGAAAGGTGAAAAAAGGTCTTGAGAATTTTCTCCATTCACGCTTTGCTAAGTAAGGAAAAGTAGTTCGTCCTTTCCCCGAGATTTTGATGCCGTTGCTCGTCACTGTGCCGAAAGTTAGACATGGAGTTTACAACCAAGGATTCCGGAGGACTATGATTTAGTAGAAAAACGTGAAATCCTCTAAATCTTTGACTGGCACTTGAAACTCATCGTAATGAGTTGGAAAATTTCCTTGCAACGTAGTCTGTGCAGGATTTTGCGAGCGGACAGGAATTGATATCATGGCTCTGGCCAGTAATGAGTCTGGGCTGAACTGTTCAAAGTGGAAGGTAATTAGTTGCAATTTTGCATTGTTAGAACTAGTGAAATCTCAAATCCTGAAGTCGGGGATTTTGCAGAAGAAATATCTCAAGCATTCTTAAGAAAAATCCATCGAAGTTCTATGGAAGATACCCATTGAGATATCCAGCTTTCATGAACGCGAAAACATTTATTTAAGGATAGTGTTCGTACAGCACTATAAGCTTAATGAACTATATACCCCGGGCTAAGCAGGTTTGTTCCTGCCTCATTTGTCGTTCTTTCTGAATGGAGGTGGAATTTCCACCCACTAAAACTACCCCTACTTCTCCACTATACTTCTCATCCCCGCGGTACCATCGTGAACATTACTCCACCCGGAGGGCTCTGGTCTCTCCCAGCACGAATAAGTCATCCGTTCGTCGCGTTTTCAGGACTCATTTCAGTTCCTGAAACTTATTCTGTATCGCAGCGATTGTTGAGTTTTCTAAATTTCAAACTTCTTGTGACGTCACCATCTCCTGCAAAACATTAAGGAGTCCGATAGATACGTTGAGGGAGCATAACACCCTCTGTGTCTTCAGACTTCAGAGCATTTAAGAAACTAGTTCAATCAGAAGAGATTCTCCGTCTCTTTTCTCGATTCACCTCTTAATACATGGGATTGGAGTCTAGGTCCAGCAGTCCTTTTGGAATTATCCCACCATTGCTGCCATCTCCTACACAGCTCCTTCTTGGAAATCCACAGTCATATCAGTCCAGTTCCCTCTAAACTTCTCGGAGACATAGTGTGCCGTCAGAACATCCAAAGGAATCTTTCCCACGATGACACACAATGTCTCACCCGATACTGTCCTCTATACACTGCATACCCTCAGCACGATTAGCTGGTATGATGAAGTCACCCTTCTCCCGTTCACCGCTTTGTCCAGTGCTCTCACGTACACAGAAGCCACATATAACAGGATGGATTTTCCCACCCCTGCGATAAGCATGCAGCGACTACATTTTGACCCTCCAATATTAGGCGCCATCCTCTCTAGAAGTGAGCTAGCCTTTGCAGCCTTTCCTCTCGCATAGCCCAAGTGGCCGTTGAAGCTCAACTTGGCATCGATCATTACCCCCCATATCTAATGATCGATTTTGAAACGACTTCCAACGACTACCAACCCGAATTTTGACAGAATTGTTTTTCATGCGATTGATAACAGGGACCCTATCCGACTTTTCGTTCACTAAGTCCATTTTAACCATTCATAACCATGGTTTGATGACATGAATGGTTTCATTTGCATGAAGTTCCACATCCTCGGGGTGTTTTGCATCTACCACTACCACCAGATCGCCTCGAAAAGTAATCAATGTTGCTCTTTTTGGCACGCGAAGGCTCAGTACTCTTTCATCCACTATGTTGCACAACAGAGGCTTTGGAGAAAACCTGGTCTTACAAAATATTCTTCTGGTTCGTCACCTTGTACCAAAGAAGTCTCTCCGAGAGGTAGCTTTCGATTATCCGACCTAAGTAAACAGGGACACCAGTTTAGACAGGGTGCCTTTAATCCAACCCCAATTGGCATGGCATGGCTGACATTTATCATCACCACGGCACAGTACTTACCAACAGCCGACACCTCCTGCTTTTGCATCGACCGTAGAACGAGTCTCCGATACCCATACTGCCGCTCCGATAAAGCATCAACTAACTCAATGAAAGGACGCAGCTTGCCAGATAGTTTTTGGGACTTGGGTGGCAGAACCAACCTTTCCCACCGAGCGAAAAACACTCCTTTCGCCATATACCATCCAAACGTACTTATGAACTATGCAGACCTAATGTTAGCAGCCAACTCCAGGGCTTTGTTCGGAATCCAATCCAATCCCGGAGCATTATTATCCTAATTCGCCCACAGATCTCATGTAGTTCCTGCTCGGTCTTGCTGGGGATCGAGTAGATGTGCTATTGAACCCCTAACTGAGGCCCACTTTCGTCCTGTTATTGGAAAAGAATTACTATCATATTGAAGAAGATTCATGTTCAAAAAGCACCCCAAGTGACAAGCCTACGAACTAGTAAGCAGATCCCAACTGGTTCTTATTTTCCTCAACGCAGAGCTACATACAGCATTTCCACGTACTTTTCCGTATTTCCCTCTTAAGACTACTTCGAATATAGCCGCATTCTTTCTCTACCAACCATCCCCACTCTTTGGAAAAGTCCTCTTCCGAGGCGCGGATTTTGGAGGCCTCACCACATTCATACTACCCTATAGGTAAACCTGTAGAAGGCATGCTTTCCGACTCAGTGGAAAGCTTGCAATTAGTGCCTACGGCGAAGTTAACCAGAAAGGAAAGTACGGAAACTCTCAACTTGGGAGAAACTGGAAATCCGACTACGGCCGGCCCGTTCGCGGTACTACAGCCCAAATCTACCCGGAAGCGGAAGAGGAAGGTCCGGCGGAAGGGAACTTCGGCCACTAAGGAGTGGGGACTACAGGCAGAATCCTGCCTGTCAGAACCTTCTCCTTCATCCTTACCGGGAAGAGCGGAAGAACGGGAAGCTGGTGACGTGGATGCTACTGGTTTAACTTCAGTATATGGAAATGGATCCAAGCGGCCCAGACACCGTGAACCTAGAAAAGCCCCAAGCCGACGGCAGAAGAGAGCACTGCGAGGGAAAGTGCAGCACCTTGGGAATGAGGACATGGACGTTGCTGTACCACTAGGTGAGGTAACGTCCAAATAAATCGGATGCAAGGAAGCGGAATCTCCCGTGGAAGGTGGGGATAAACTGGAAACCCCGGTAAGATCCACACTGGACGCACCAGACTCTTCTGTCAGCGGTAATGCGCGCAAGAAGCGTGAGACCAACACATATGCTGTGGCCAAAACTTTATTGTGCTCCGCACCAGGGCTTACATCCACGCGTCCCGCGGGAATTACGACCGGTGTGCCAGGAGGTGATCAAATCAGCGATAAAGTTCTCAATGAAGCTGGTCCGAAGAGGAACGTATGCGCAAGTTGCAGCCTCAGTTCTGACAGCTGCCGTAAGAGTTTCCTCCAGGGATGGCAAAATGTCAGAGGGGCAATTTACCATTCTCTGGAAATTCCAGTGGAAAAAAATGCTGGGGCCTGGAATGAAGCCAAGATTTAACAATCAAGGTTTTCACAATGGGCTCCTCCATTTGGAATGCATAGACGAGGTTGCCTTAAAGTGGCTCCAGCAGGCAATCCTGGCTTTGAAATCTGGCAGTCGGCCCAAGTTCACTATTGTCAACACTGAGCTACGCAGGGCAGATTATGTCGAATGTTGGTTACCGGGCCCTAGAAGGAAGGCAGAGGACATCATTCGCATGCTGAGTGAACACAACTCAGGCATGGACTTTGGACACTGGCAGGTAAAATTCATTAATGCCAGGAAGGACAGATCTACAACCGTAAAGGTTGTAGCCTCCTAGTGAAGAACAAACCGCAAATGATCGGTACACGTTGGGACACACTGGGAGTCCCCGGAACCGTCTAAAGCCCTCTGTCGACGTCGAGCGCAGCTCAGGGATGTCACTGAGTCTAGCTCTGCCAAAATGGTAGTTGTGATATTTATCAGGAGCCAGCTCCTTCGGGTCCAAGGTCGGGTAGTGTGCACTGAACTGGTGTTAGCAAAACGCGTTGTCCCAAGCAAGTGCTAATCGGTCCGTGAATTACGGAATCAACTAATCGTAGGCCAGGCCTCAGGGAACTGGGGTAGGGGCTATGTCCCCGAGTCCGGTTCGCTCCCTCGCACACGATGTGCTGGTGAAATTTCCATGGAGAATAATCTAAACCTCACGCTCACAGCAGCGACCAGCGAAAAAGGTAGCGAAGGATCAAATACGCAATGTGACACCGGGACGGCTAAATAAAGAAAATACCTTATCAAGTGGTGCGACTGACGGTGCGGGAAAGGCAACCCCGATACCTTATAGTGTCGGTGTTTCGGAAAAAAGCCCAGTTAGAATCGCTAGTCCTGAGCAGGTGGATTTGGACATGAATCGAATGGAAGTGCAGTCGAACATCCTAGCTAGGCTCATTAAGAAATTGGCAGCAGTGATGTAACCAATGCGATCGCGAACGTTCCTACAGAGAATCGTCAACAAAGGAGTGAAAACCGAGCAGATGGAACTAGAGGAGCAACTGGAAAGCATTTCCACTGTAAGCCCCAAAAGGATCGCAGATAGCTCATTGCGGGAAAAAGCGCAAAAAAGAAAGGCGTACCTGAAGGAAACTTTATCCAAGTAAATTTCAACGCCCAAAATTAGAAGGCAAAAAAGGATAAAGGGAAACAACTGGCTACAGCGCTAAATCAAAAGCCTATAACAGAAAAGACGAGGAAGGACTACACTATCGGCTATGCTTATTAAACCGGTAGAAGACAGGATATTTAGGGGAGTCCGTAGTGAAATTCGCTACAGGATGAAATGTGAAGACAATGGAGCTGAAGTATCTTCCATGCGAAAAACGAAGGGTCGCGGAGTGCTCATGTAAAATGATGTGCTGCAAAGCGGCCTAAGGGGAGAAAGCTGTCGTCTCTAGTCTAGAGCCTCACAGAAAAGATCAAAGTGGAAGAGGCCATAAAACGTGAATGTCATCGGTAACTAATACCCAGATAAGTATCACTTCTGTAAATTGTTGAGGCCAAAACCTTGCTGTGGTGGAAGTTCCCGAGCAAGCAGCCGGAAAATTAAAGTGGGTAGTATGCACGGTACGAATGCGGATAATCTCCATCAAGTGCTTTATGTGTCTGGACTATGGGCACTCATCAACAACTTGCAAGGGACCCGATAGGAAGGCATCATGCCGTATATTCGATCAGATAGGTCAGCTAACGACGGCCTGCAATGAACGCAAAAGTTGCGTTCTCTACAGGGCTACACCCGCTGCGAGCTCTGGACGGTGACCAATCTTTATGGCGGAACTAGAAACGGCTACCGGACCAGAGACTCGGCTTCAGATCGAAATGCCACGACTTATCGAATACTGCTCCCATCTGGGTTTGTCTAGATTCGGTGTTTTGTTTCGTTTTGAGCGCGGAGAGGTGAATGCTGGTAAGCGGGGATTTTAATGCTAAGGCCCTTGAATAGGACATGCCTCAGCCTGATACCAGAGGGAAACCGATCCTGGAAATGGCGGCGAGAACCGGCTGGTAGTTTTATACATCGGAGCCACGGAAAAACTTTGGTGGAATTTCTGGCACCATCTGTGGACGGGTGGCGAGTCCTGGAAGATTTCTTGGCAAGTGATCACCAGTACATAGCGTTCGAAATGGTTGACGCTACTTTTCAGCCAGCACTAACCTGGCGCTCCTCCTCCTGTAAAACGTCACGAGAGTGAACATCTGAAAGTTTATCTAAGCTCTTGGTACAGGCAGAGTCGCACTGAAAGGCATTTCGGGGAGTGATCGCGTTGCAGCTGACACTGTCGTAAACTCAGTACAGGTACAGGCAGAGTCGCACTGAAAGGCATTTCGGAGAGTGGTCGCGTTGCAGCTGACACTGTCGTAAACTCAGTAATGAACCTGATAACGACTGTGTGTGAGGCTTCCATGCCTAGGAGCGGCCTTAGCCAGGCCTCATCTGCGCTGGTGGACGGCAGAAATTGTCAACCTACGGAGAGAGTGTCAAAGCTCGCGGCTGGCAGAACCTGGTCAACGGTCAACAACAGGCGAATGAGGACCCGGCTATAAACTTGTCATCTGAAAAATCGGGGCCCTGCCGAAGCCTTGCATATTACATAAGAACCGATCAGGTAGATCTCATTGTACGGGCATTATTTCATTGGCATCCCGTATGGGTTGATGTCAATAGCATGGCAAAGGCCGAGGATTGCTCCCTTTTCACAATAAGAGCGCTCAAAAATGCGGCACCATGGCATGATGGTATCCCGGCGGAAGTTTACAACCTGGTGTTTCACTATCAGCCAGACGCTGCTGAGGGCGTTCAGCGCTTCCATGACGGAAAGCGTTTCTCCTTGTCGCTGGAAACCCCCAAGAGACACGCGCTGATCAGCAAGGGAGAAGGAGACCCGGAACGGCCATCTGCATACCGATCGCTGTGTATGCTTGACACGACGGAAAGTACTCGAAAAGCTCATTAGGGGCAGACTCACTAAAGCGATCCGCGTTGCCGGGTCTTATCCCCAAGGAAGTTCGTGTTCAGAATAGGGAGATTCATGGTGGATAGTCGGAAGCACACGGTCGCCGATCTTGACGGATAGTGCTCCTCATAACACTTGACGTCAGAAATGCCTTCAATTCCGTTAGATGGACAGATTTGCTAGGCACATTATGAAACTCATTCCAGGTGTCAAGCTAGTGGACCTGACATACGTGAGTGCGACTTTAGCCAGTAGAATCGCTTGGCATGTCAGTGAGGACTATACTCACAGCGACCACCAGGCAATCTGCATAGAGATCAAGGGCGGATCAAGCTCGAAAAAGAGTTTTCGCAAAATGCCGGGTGGTATGCTTGGCTGGACAGTGAAAGCGTTCGAGGGGGACACATTTTCCGCGGTGCTCAAATCCGACATATCCGTGAATGGTACGGCTGGAGAGAAAGCCACCCAGATCACTCGATGAGTGACGGAAGCATGCGATGCTACTATGCCCAGAAGGCGATTGCTCCCCAGTAGGCAACCCAACTACTGGTGGAACAACGAAATCGCAAGTTTGCGAGCCGCATGTTTTCGGGCAAGGAGGCTTTGCCAGAGGCTCAGGGGAAAACCCGGTGGCGACGATCGAGAGGAGGCACACAAGCAATTGCGTGGCCGCCTAAAGGAAGCCATTCGGAGGAGCAAAAAGAACTGCTTCAAACAGCTGTGCGACCATGCCGACATAAACCCTTGGGGCGAAGCTTACAGAGTGGTGATGAAAAGGCTGCGGAAATCACCCCAGGTGACCTGTCCGCGCCTCCTCAAACAGATTGTTACCACTCTGTTCCCTCACCACGAAAATAGGGGAAGGCAAATTTTTGTCCAGCCAAATGTCGGCATAATACCGCCTGTAACTGTGGAGGAGCTGCGGGAAATATGTGGTAGGTTCGGTGACAACAAGGCCCCAGGTTTAGATGGCATCCCCAACCGAGCTTTGAAACTGGCAGTGAAGACTAGGCCCGACCTTTTCGTCAACACCTTCGAGGCGTGCCTAAAAGAAGGAATATTCCCTGCTCAGTGGAAAAAGCAAAAGTTGGTGTTGCTTTCGAAGCCTGGCAAGCAACCTGGAAACCTAGCGTCGTATCGTCCTATCTGCCTGTTGGATACAATGGGGAAGATGATGGAGAGAGTCATCTACAACAGACTCCTTCCCATCGTCCAAGCCAGCAATGGTTTGTCGGAACGCCAGTTTGGTTTCCGACGCGCCCACTCTACGGTCGACGCAATTGGCATGGTGGTAAACCTGGCAAAAGGTGCACTGATTTCTGGCGGCTGCTGTGCCGTGGTGGCGTTGGATGTCAAAAACGCATTCAACTCGGCCAACTGGAATAGAATTAAAGGGGCTTTGGCTGACATATGTAGGTGTCCCTGGATACTTAGCGAATTTGGTGGAAAACTACCTCTCAGAGAGGACTCTCTGGTACGGGACGGATGAGGGCCCCAAAGAGTACATTGTCACAGCCGGGGTACCACAGGGATCGGTACTTGGTCCCCTGTTGTGGAATATCATGTATAATGGGGTGCTTGCTCTTCCCGTCCCAGCTGTCGGCTTTGCTGATGACCTAGCTGTGGTTGTTGCAGCAAAACACCCAGAAGATGTGGAGGTTTACGCAACAGAAACAGTGAGAGCGGTAAAGTCCTGGCTAGAAAAGGCCGGGCTGACCTTGGCGGACGCGAAAATGGAAGAGGTCTCAATAACGAAACGCAGGAAAAATAATACTGTAAAAGTGGAGGTCGGTGGACATACGGTCGTATCAAAGCCGGCTATCAAATACCTGGGGGTAACAATTGACACCAAATTGAATTTTAGGGAACACCTAGAGTATGCATGCCAAAAGGCAGCCAGTGTCACCACGGCACTTGCAAAAATGTTGCCAAATATTGGTGGGCCGAAACATTGCCGGAGGTTGGTGCTAGCCGGAGTGGTGCGCTCCATCCTGCTCTACTCGTCGCCTGTGTGGGCAGAGGCGCTTGCAAACTCTCAGAGACGGAAGCAGGTGAACTCGGTTTACCGGCGGATGGCTTTAAGGGTTTGCAGTGCTTTTAGAACCACATCAGATGAGGCAGTATTGGGGGTGGCAGGCATGATCCCGGTTGACATTCTGGCCAAAGAAATGAGTGTCCTGTACAATGCAAGACACATGGAGGGGCATGCACAGCGTAGAAATACGGCAAGGTCAGATTCGCTTGATCTCTGGCAACGCAGATGGGACGAGTCTGCGAAAGGTCGGTGGACGCACAGGCTCATTCCCAACATTAGGGTGTGGCTTGAGCGAAAACATGGGGATACCAACTACCACATTACCCAGTTACTCACGGGACACGGTGGTTGCTACAGGCAGTATCTGCACCGCTTTGGGTTGGATGATTTTCCGAACTGTCCCAGATGCGATGGCATACCGGAAGATCCAGAGCATGTGATGTTTCACTGCCCACGATTTGCGATGGAAAGAAGGAGCTTAAACCAGGTGCTGGCAGGAGCGGGACCCCGGAGAGCTTGGTAACTGAGATGCTGGAGTCCGAGGAGAAGTGGCTTGCGGTTGGCTCCGCAATCATCCAAATGCAGGAGGAGTTGCAGAAGGAACAAAGATGGAGGAAAGCTGCAAATAGGAGAAGGATGAGCAAACCTACCCGCGAAGTAATACCTCAATGGTGGTCCCGCGGGGCTGGGGCTGGAGAGACCGGGGGTGGTTTTTAGTGGGTGTGAATCCCACACCCGCCCGCTGTAGTTCCGCCGTTTGGACGGCGGAGCTGCGGCGGACGTGTCTTTCTCAGATTTTCCACCTCCGTGTACACACAAAAAAAAAAAACAGGTGTCAAGCTATTTCTTAAGGAATTGAGGGATTATCTGAAAGACCACTCCCTGCTCTATGAAACAATAGAGGGCCATTGGAAGGGGGACATTACGTCGAAAGTAGCACAGGGATCCATCATAGGGCCGGACCCCTGGAATGCTTCCTATGATACCAGAAGAGTCGCGCCTGGTCGGTTATGCTGGCGTCGTCGCGGCACTTGTTGCCGGAACCACAGTAGAATGGGCGCAAAGTAGACTTGGCATATTGATGCGACGGGTAAGCGAATGGATGACTGCTCATGGTTTCAGCCTTGAGCTAGAAAAGTCCGAAGTAATCATCTTGACTATAAAGAGAATCCCGACCCTGCATCCCATGTTGATCGGCGAGTTGACTATAGAACCAAAGTCGGCGGTTAAATGCCTTGTTTAATGCTCAACTCGAAGATGAGCTACAGGGCCTTAAGTCGTCTAATGGTGAATGTTATATATATATCTACCAAGAGACGTCTTCTTATGGGAGCAACGCAGTTCGTTCTGCTCTATGGCGTGGAGGTATGGGCTGATGCCCTTGACAAGGAAGCGCCTTCCTCAAGTGCAAAGGCGGAGAGTTTTGCGAGTGGCGCCTGTTGCCCTCCTTGCTAAGGAACGTAAAGCTATCTGCAGCCGCAAGGGCGAAAACTTAGGAGAGTTGGTTGCCGGTAAAGAACGTCAATGTACCCTTACCGAGTGCCAACTTCTAAGTGGCGCTGGCAGATGGAGTCATGTTGCGCATTATGCTTGGGCTTCGCGAAGAAGATTGAATTCGACTGGCGGAGAAACCAGATGACAAGTGGTTCCCTGAACGTAGTTCCGTCCAATCCCTGAAAAAAATGTACTGAACGGTGGTAAGACAAGCCACGGAATATCCTAGATAGAAGGATATTCCTTGGCTGGTCGTGGTCAGCCCAAAAATGTAATAATCACCTCTTCCGTTTATCGTTAGCGGTTAATTAATATTCGCTGCCTTAATTTGCTTCGTCCTTATTTTATTACCTAGTCCCTAATCCTATATGGAAGGTGACAATAAAGTTCGACCCGCCATTTGCACATTAGCTTGTTCTGCGTTTGCCTTTTACTTTTCAAGTTCATCCAACTCACGAAACTTATAAATGAGTCCCCAATTCTTCGCTTGGCTTTGGAAGTCCTTTGTCATCAGTTAACAGGAGTACATCATTATTGATATATGTATATACAAAATAGTCACGTGTTCAGTAAAGTAGTCTCTGAAATTTCCTGTGCAAAAGAAAGTGGAAAAACGAAGCTTTTCCGCTATCCAATTATTTTGGAACGAGTCCGCTCCTTTATTCTTTCAAATGGCACGTGTCCTTGTAGAATTTTTGGCCTTGATTGATATAAAAAAGGAAATTAAATTAATTACGCATGTGTAGCTAAATGTTATTATAAAAATGGAGTTTTTATTAACAACAATTTTTGGCTGTATACACTTCATCAAATGAACAAGGACGAGGAACAAGGACCTGCAGGAATATATAACTGAAGGGGGATTAGGAGTTGAAATTATGCTGGGACTATTGGACGTTCATACGGTGTTGAGAAAATGGTATGATACGACATTTGGACTTCAAAAATTAAAGGACTTCAAAAATTTGTTTAAAGATAAGGACTCGCACATATCAAAGGACGAGAGAACTCTGGAAAAAATGTATCCCAAGTTTAACACTGCCGTGGAAGGCGTTTTCCAAATCGATTATTTAACCAGGAAATACGATTAGAAATACCTTGCGACTCCCGTTTTTTATGTAGTCCTTGCAACAGACAAGGAAATTCGAAAACTAGGACAAACTCTCTCATCCTTTTATCTCTCATGAATACTTATAAACGAACAATAAGGAAAGAAAGCCACTGCACAACTTCCTATAAAATCACCATCTTCTCAAAACGCATTTTTCCCATTAAATCAGAACTTTTTTCGGAAAAAAAGGATAAGCGACAAGATAGTTTGAAGGAGAGTTTTCCTTGCGAAACCGAGCTTTTCCCGTTGTATTCATTGCTCCGAAAGTTTTCATTCAACTTCTATTAAGTTTGAATCTGAAACTCAAGTGACACAAGCACATACACAGAAACGCAGCAGGAGACAGGATAATAAACGAAATAAACTTGAGAATGCAGTTGCGGTGGAACATTTGAACATTTTTATCTTTCATATAATAGCGCGAAGTATCTTAATCGTAGTTGGTATCTTGCTGGCACGTTAAAAAGCGGAATCAGGAAGTATTCAAAAGTTAGTATCTTGCTTGTCCTATTTTGGATGTCCTTAGCTCGTGCATTTTACTTATTATCACAATTTATGCGTTTTGTTATACTTTTCAACAAGATTTTAGTGCTGGACGATTCCTTTTTTCAGGAAGGACCAAGGCAGAAGCTGCTAAGGAAGAAAGAGGAAGTTTTAAAAAGGAATTTTTAATGATGAAATTTTTAAACGATAACACTGAAGTTTTAAGTTCATTATAGTATATCCTTTCGGTAAGTAATGCGCAGGAGAGCAAGGAGACCGGGGATCCTTCCTGAGAAAATTGAAACTTTTTTGTTATTTCCTTAAGTCCATCCTGATTCAGACTTGAACCAGGCTCGCTCTTAAGTTATACAGCCTACCAGGATTGCCCCCAAAAAGTCGCATGGCATTCTCAACCTTAATATACCCCCAAATTTTACGACCCTGACCCCAGGACCCACTCGAAACCCCGCTTTTCGACCATCTTTTTTTGCCATCTCCCAACAATTTACTATCCCCGTTCAACTTTTTCTCAAAGAAAAGCAATTCTTGTCCAAGATACTTGCAAAATTCACTTTTGTTATCTACTCAACATTCCCGGCTGTAATATCCTCCAAAAATAATCTTAAACATTCCGTTATGAACTATCCAACTATCTTCATCGAAGCAAACGAAGACTGAGTCAAAGTTTCCGCATGACTTGGAAAATGGAAACATAAGGCAATTTGAGTTCTCCCGTTCAACAGGATCCTTGGATGAAACTTGTGTTTAGATGTTTCCTTGTAACCTTCAGGACTATCTTGGAAAGTGAGAAAGTAATTAAGGTGGGAGTAAACATCTTTGTGGATAGTTGAGTTCGGTTGTTCCTCAAATATTACGGAAATTGCGGAGATTCCGTAAGTTAATTCAGCAATGCAGATAAACTTGTTTCAACGAAACTTTTAGCTCCTTAAAACAGCTAAAAGCAGGCATCAAACAGTTGTGAAATATAGAACGGGACATACCAACCCTCAGACAGGGGGCAATAACAATGAGGACTCCGCCGTAGACATTCTCAACCCCGGTTGTGAAAGGAGAACGGATAGATAGCTTCAGTCTCAATGGCTAAACACCACCGGAAGATCTCAGAGGGTAGGTGGGGAAAGTGGAGGAACTTTGCAGTCTTGCAGATTAGTCACTGAGGAAGCTGTCACCTCACCTGGCAGTTTGGTATAAAATGAAAATCCACCAATGAGGAGAAGGAGAAATTTGAGATCCGTCACAAATAACCAGCGGAGTCGTCTGACTTAGTAGACAGCACTGCGTCGAAACCACTAATCATGGGACAGGTCGACATTTAAGCGCCACTATGACCAGGAGCATTGTTTCGTCACACCCTGCACCGACCACTTCAGCAGGTTCGCATAGGCAGCGGATAAAATGGATTGAGGATATCAACCTCTTTGTCAACCGCTCCTACTACAAAATAATGGCGGAGGCGAATATAACGTCTTACCCCCCCCCCCCTCTTTGTTGCACGATTCGTTGTAAGATTCTTCAAGCGTTTCCCGGAATCCGCGCACGTGACTGTGCAACGAATCGCAGACCAGCACCCCTTCATTACCCGCAGCGACACAACCTCGGCCGCTATCAGGGAACGTGTTTGACTCTAGGTCATCGCGGAAACTGGTGACTTGGTCGATGGGGGCAGAGGAGGCGGTATCAACAACACTACGCCTCACTGCAGGAAACGATTTCAGTACTCGCCGAAGGGTTCAGATGATTGGTGACAAATTCCAAAGAGCGTGTATAGGATTTTCGAAAATGAATCCTTTGCATCGGCCAGGTATTCCAAGGCTCCATGCGTCTCCAGCAAATCCGAGAATTCTTTCTCAAATCAATGACGAGATTGCATGTCGCTGCTGCAACTACAATCACTTGTGTATTGTAGTGCAGTTGTGACTACCAGATTGCACGGTCAAAAGGTTCGCTTTCGCCATATTAGTTTGAGTGACCGAAGAGGTCCACCATGGCAAATTTGTCTGGAACATCGGTGGGGCTCACTAAGCCAGGACAATTCTAGGCTAACTCAAATCAGCGCTAGTGATACCAAAGGTGCAGAGCGTTTACAGAAACTAAGCCGTCCCCAGTCGATTTGGTGGACCTCGAACCAAAACCGGGTGTCTGGAATTCGTTATTAAGACCTTGACCGGATATCGTTTGTTGCGCTGTTGATGATGATGATGCCATCCCCAGCGGGACAGCCGTAGTTGAAATTATGGACACACTAAAGCAGAAGAGGTCAATAAAACCATTTCCGAGGAGCGGAAAAGCCGCCGAGTCTTGTCAACGGATTCCAAAAAGCAACCCATTATCGGCTCGGTAGTTGTAGGACTAGCAACTAGAGGCCAAAGAAACCTTTTTAGTTGCTGTATCGATTATGCCAAGGCTTTTCATACAATCTCGGACACCAAACTAATGGATGTCTTACATCTCTCCGGCATTGATACGAAACTAATAAAGTTTTTGGCGACAGTCATGGAAGGGTGGCATACCATCTTATCAGGGCGCTCATCTGAGGGTATGAATACCTAAGAACCTATCCCAGATGGGCATTTTCCAGGGGAATTTATAGAGACCCCTTTGATTTTGCATAGCATTGAACCCCTTTGATGGCTACTGAATGATGTTAGAGGGCATGGATTTGCAATTAAGTGGCCTACGTGCTAAGCACGAGCTGACACACTTGATGTACTTCGATGACATCAAGCTGTGAAAAACGTCCAGCGTCCAGGGAATGCATCATCCAAACTCTGCGTGAAGCGAATGAACCTACCTTGTGACATCGAACGTAGGGGCATGGTTGACTTGACGGTACATGCAGCAGTTTGTAAGGCAAACTGTGGGCTGACTCTCCTTAACTTAACGGAGCAGCAACATTGAACAGAAATACGGAAAGAAAAAGGGTGAACTATGAGCCACTGGCTCGAGAAATCAAAAAAATTTGGGGTCTCGAGAAAGTGGTTGTAGTTCCAATAATATCGACAACTACAAGTATTGAACCTAAATCCCTCACAGCTTCCCTTGATGTCGTGGGGTTCTCACACAGTCTGGTTCAAACCATGCAGAAGTACTCCATTGTGCATACGTGCTCGATTTTGCAAGGAGTTCTTGACGGATCCTCTCACTGAACTACCACACCCCTCACTAGGCTAGCACTTAGTGCTAGTATTACTTAAAATCCGACACTGTGACCCTAAAGCTCTTCTTGGTAAGATTTATACAATCTTTCGACAGCTTGGGTTCCCTCTCCTCCATAAGTATCCTGGATTATTCCATTCCTAGAGTGTTCACTCTGTGTGGTGCCTTCAGCCGTTCTCTTCATTCGTTAACGTCGCAGCCGAGGTCCCTGGCTGAATTTAAAAAAGAGTTCTGGGCCGTATAGGGACGCCTCTGATCCTTTCCTGGTCAGCTCATTCCACCATTACTTTCTCATTCAGAGGTTATTCAGAACCCAGAGTATCCAGGTCTTATTGCACGAGCCGAGTGTATCCAGGCCCTTAAGAAATTCCCGTACCGGTTTGGAGTTCACTGGGTTGAACCTAAGTGCCTAGCGTGGCTGTTGGCAATATTTTGCCCCCTTAGCTCCATTAAAGATCCTTTTCGCCCACTTTCGGAATAAAAACCCCTTTTGTCCGCCCCCCATGCACCCGATATATATCCCAAGCCTATGTTGGCTCTTACCACTCTTTGATGAGATCCTAAGATGACTGCTAATCCCTTCTAACTGAAGTAATGTTGGAAAAATGCCATTTACCCCGGTTGATTTCAATGGTTTAGAGGTTCCCACTGCCCATCTTGCCCAAACTTCCAACGATACATCTTTCGCGGTTTCTAGTTTTGCTTCCTTTTCTTTTTATTTTTTACTAAGATCTGCGGCAGAATGTTCTTGTCTTCCAGCGTGGAGTAGGACTTCTTAGAAGCTGATACACTCTGTTCTCCTGGTACTCCCAATTATTCTTTTTGCTTCAAAATTATCCCTAATGTCGAATCTGAATATTCTGTTTCTACATATCCCATGATTAGTGTTGGCCTCGCACCCGAGAAGAAATGATAGCGCGGCGGGATCCAGACCTGACACTACGACCACCCCTCGAGTTTTCCCCCGGCTTCCAATTAAACTTAGATACCCACGAGACTTCCGGTCAGGAATTCCGAAAGAGGTATGTATATTGTATTGGTTTTTCCCCTGTGCCCACATCATGGCATTGACTAATTCAGAACTTCCTTACCCATCCGCCTTAAACTAGTTGAATACTTTGCATAAACAGTCCAGAATCTTGGTTACCACAAACCTCCTCTGGGAAGAACAATTCACGGAACACATATGTGCGCAACAGCTGTTTGTTACTCTGTTACAACTCCCCCACGATTTTCCCAGAAGTTTGTGCTCTTGGTCCACTATTTTGGGCCACGTGCCTCTTGAGCCACCCACTTACCGTCTATCCTGAGATAGTGGGTTTCATTTTCATGGCATACCCTAAGGTCATTGTCGCCCTTCTCTGATGTGATCTATCCAATGCCACTTTCGCTATCTGATCAACACGTGGTTTATCTACTGCGTATGCCAGCGAAGGTCTTCATTTGTTATTTTCCCGGGTCAGAGTACCAAAAGTAGACAGGAAATAGCCAGGCACCCCAACGGAAACTATTCGAGGCTTTTTCTAGGAAAGGAGTGCAATATCGGTTATTGTTCTAAAACTGGCTACTAAAATTATTAGAGCAAACTAACAGCAACCATTTGGTCTCTTCTATCCACCTCCGTCCTCAACATAACCTCAAATATGAAAACGAGAAACACATGACCCCTCCTCTCCCGACAACAATCACATTACCACTTTCTAAAGAGCAGCACCGCATTTTCGTTTAAACCACGATTACACCACATTGATGATTGCCACCGCATGCTTGCCAAGTGCAGGGCTTGTTTTCGTCCCTTCTAGGATGTTTAGACCTCTGCTCCTGAACTGCAAAACGATGCGCTAGTCCCAAAAGTACGCGATAAGCAGACCCTACTTACACAATTCCTTAACCTGCCATACACGCTCTAGTAAGTCTGTCAGTTACGTGTAAGCAGTCCACAAGCAATCGGTGACATGGGTGAGGTCCGACTGGCCTATCAGTTCCGGCTGTACAAGCGACCAATAATCGATAGGAAAAGTGTTCAGCCAACTGGCTGACCTGAAGGAGGTTCAGACAAACCAGTATATGAGAGTGCGTCCGGCCGACATTGACTGGACATGGACATCGTAGATTCAACGCTTTTCACGGCAGGGGTTCAGCTGAGGGTGTCAACGCGCTTGGCGGCACGTGCATGGAGTTTTCAGTTTAAGAGGCGGCCGGATAGACTGTTGATATTCAAAATTTAAGTTACAGTCTTGCCGGTTCATGACTACCTTTACTGAGACCACAGTTGACGCTAGGCTTGTACAATTTGATGCCTACTATTAGGCGACAACTCATAAGTGACCTTTGGTACCCGCAAATTTTTTACTCAGCTAGCTTATCCCGAAAACAAGCATATAGTTATTTCTATATAAGGAACTCAGACGAAGTTGTTTCTCCTGGAGATGGCCTCGGATTCAAAGGTGGTAAGTTGCTATCTTGACACTACTCGCTATAAAGTAACAGATCAGATGACGTGACTATCCGCTTATAAGCAGTTGCATTTCTCCACAGATATTGTTCGGTGTCCCTCCTCTTGCTCCAAAGGTAGTGCGCCATACCATGACCTATTGGATCAGGAGAAGAAGCATACCTTTGCTGCAAAGGGATCTTGTTAGGAGTTGTGAACTGGTGAGTCTAGAATCGCTTGCTATCAAAAGATTGTTAGATAAGAGTGTTATGCTATGTCCTTCTAACTGGCACCTTAGATGTCACGAAAGTGGGAAAGTAAGTACGTAAAATATGTCTGCCTGAGGAACTTCTATCGTAAACTTCGCACTTGAATTGGGCTTCCTCCTAACGGGACATGACAGCCTGAATGAGTTCCTTTCATCCGGAATTTTGCCTCCAGTCAGGTTTTTGTTCTCTGTGGGGCCAACTCAGAAAGCTTCATGTTCCTTGTGCCTGTCTAGCGTACTGCGGCATCCGTAATCAAGACGATTATCTACGATTTTAACTAATGCCATAGTAAGGTGAGTAAAGTTAGTAAGTGAAACGCTTCAATATGCTAATGCCTACGTGCCTATTGCCTTCCGGAGACGGAGAGAACTCCATGACGCTGGTAGAAAGCCTGCTTTGCGGTTCTCCACACTGGAGTGACCATTTTGTGGAGGAGTGCCATCCCCACGTACTCAAGGAGGGCGATCAGACCCGAGTCTATAAAGGACTTATCTGGAATAGCTTTTCCCACTGATCCTCACCCATGGAAACTGGGATGGCCCTCTGAAATCATATGTTCCAGGAGAATTCAGGGGGGATATAGTCTCAGCCCGATTATTTCCGGTTGGCTGCCCTTGTGGGAGTTGCATGGTGGTTGTGATTGTGCTTATATCGGGCTCAAACGTAGAGCTGAGCTTCACGACTCGGGGCCATACCCCTTAATTGTCGCAAGGGTATTAGATAAGCCTCGCATCCACCGTTATGATTACGTATAAACCAATACGGCTGTGCCAACCACGATAGGGCTCTGGTTCTCCAAATCAATCGGAATTAGTACAAAGGAAACCGTAGGATTATGCTAACACAACAAGTGATTGCTCACTTTAAACCCCTAACACCTCCATGTTCTTCCTTTGTATACCCCAGCTTGGTACCCACGGACTAAGCCCTTTAAACTTGAAGCCAGGACGCATTCCTCGTATTCTGGAAATGATTTACTTCTGCCTTCATCTTGCCCTATTAAAAAACTTGCTGAAACTTTGACAATAGTCACTTTTAGTCTTCCGTAATTGGCATATACTATATGACTCTGACCTTGATCACATCTGGGTAATTCCATTGCCATTAGCTTTCTTTACTTTTTCCTTGGCCGTAAAGAGGCCCTGATCTCTTATTTTCAGGTTCTGCGAGGGTTCTAGGCTGGTAAAACTGTTTTCATATTCGAAATTATCTGGTCGACCGAAATTCTTCTTCAACCCTTACGTATTCTCGCTCCATTCTGATAAGGATTTCTCAAAAAAATTTCTCATGAAAAACTTTCCGACTTGATGAGAAAGGTCTCTGGATGTAGATTGCCTCTTCTCTCTTTCGTCAGTGTAGCTCTTCTCTCTAGTGTCAGTGTAGAATCCAACGTAGCTTTCCCATCAACTTGCACTGTTATTGCTACACTCTTATGGTTTGATTTTTATGCCAACTTTTCCGGTTAGTTAACCCTTGCTTCGTTTTTTGCTCATCTCTTTTTACTAATTACCTGCCAGAAGAATATATACAGTTGAGTCGTCCCCCGGCGCATTATTTGAAATTGTATGGTGGAAAAAAATCATTGCGCATGTGCATCCTTTTACGGTGCATACGCAGAGAAAAATGCCGCGTATTAGCTCTGGTGCTAGTGCCGTCTATATGATGCTGGCATTGATGTGTGGCTACGGCGCGTTGTGAATATAGCTATTTCTGGCTTGTCACATGGGAGGCAAAACAGACATAAACAAACAATCTAGAGACCATTGACACACCTGTTTAAGCGATTTCCCACAATCAATCGATCTTGTAAGTTCACATCAACAGCGTCAGCAATCATCGGTAGTGATTGCTGCAAGGCCAGCGTACGTTGCTGACTGATCCCATATCATAATAAACAACAGCAACCTTGCCCATGTGCTAACATACAACATGCAAGCGATTCCGTGTTCCGGCTTGCTACTGGGCGATGTCGTCACCAGCACCATAACATATGGGAATATTCTGACGACCTCGGCCAACGGTTGACATTAATACGTGAATCACGAGGCCACGGGCCAGTTAACTACCTCGCCCCTACCCCATGAATACGCAATGACATTCCGTGCCCCCTAGACACTTTCTTAGGTCGTCCTAGGTTAACTCTTCTTGGTTACCTGTTAGGCACAACAGTGTTGTATTTTGGAGTGTTCTTTCAGAAGCTTCACGAGCCTTTTTACTCTTCCACATTGGGTTGGGTCCAGGCGTTTTCTTTCAATCTCGTTTTCGACATGAAATGCATCCTCCCCAGTGACGGTTTCATCCACATTTTTTCTTGCTGGGCAAAGATGAACCATGCAATTTAGACCCTTTCCTGACCAGGAGCTTGATAGCGCCTCTCTTTTTTCACCGCGACAACCTTTACTATCTGCTGTCCTGTTCCTTATCTCAATATTAGTTTTACTCTTTGCCGCCTCTCTTCTCTAAGGCACCTCTTTGCATTTTAAGAAAGGACCCAAAAGTGAAGCTGTAGTAGCAATGCTTCCTCAAAAAAAACCTAAAACTCTTCGGTGCTGCAAGGATGGTTGATTACATATTATATAACAAATAGACATACTGGCTAGTTCTCAGGACCGAATATGGCAGATGGGTAGCAGGATTCGAACCATCGTTCATGACAAAAAAATGGTTCCATTAAAACTGTTTTCAACCCCACTCCAAAATCAATTTTCCATCCAGACCATCAGGACCATCAGAAGCCAAACAAACGAGAACATAAACAGAATGGACACATAAACTCGGCTTCGATTTCAATGTCCTGTCCACTTTCACAGGATATGCAATATTACGGGCAATATATGGACAATATTACGATTGTTCCGTGGCACTCTACAAGTAGACACTGGCGGAGAGCAGACAATAATTTGAAAAGAAAATTGCGACAACTGGCGTCATATTGTTTTCCCGAATTTCCGACTGAAACTATTTTCCGTAACTGTTGGGTCGTTCATTTTTTGTTTTTGTGGAAATTTCGCGGTTAAATAAAAAAGCTGGACAAATAGGCACAGGAAAATATATCAACATTGCAATAAGCTTCGTCGGTCGTTTCCGTTTTGACGTGCATTTCCTTGACAACATTCTGGAAAAAGATTGGAATATTTTGGAAAACATACCGAGGAAAATGTGACGGTGTTGACTACTAAGTTTATGAGTTAAAATGGGCAGTTGGAAATCGCTATTTCGCTTCAAATAATTGCTTAGTTTTGCCATTTATCCTACAACATGCATATACTCTGCTAGAGGGTGGTAGGGTCGCTTTACTTGTGACCTTTCCTCCAGGGGACGCCTTGGGCTCTGGTTTAGACCACAACATCCATGTTTAGTGGCTTACTTACTGGCCGAGCTCAATTCTTTGCAATCTTCTTTGCATACCCGGTCCAACTCATCAATTATAATAGGGAGTTGCATGTCTGCATTCATAGCACTACTCAATGTCCTCCTCTCCTCTCTGAACATTAGACAATGGAACACCACGTACTCCAGGTCCTCAGGTGCCCCGATGTCTCCCAAACAAACGGAAAACTCTTCCAACTAAAAGCGATACAAAACCTCAAACACTTTCATCCCTGCAGGGAATGGTTTCATATACTTTACTTCGGTGGTTAGTTCGCTGTATGGGTCCAGAAGGACCTATTCAAAGGTGTCTTTCCATTCCTACCATATTCTGTACAATGGTTTCCTAGTGTCAGTCAACCGTATTGGATGGAAAGCTTTTTTTTTCTTTCTTCCTTTTTTTTCATTCCCAATATCTATAGGGACCATCCCCACATCTGCTGCCGAACTCACTTTTCTGTAGTTCACAATGCTAGCTAATCACCGTCAAAACAGAGGCCACATTTTACAAGATGCTCACATGCAAAAGCAGTTTCTGTTGTTTCAACCAATATACAAACACCTCTGATAAAAAGATCCCAATAGGGAACCTTAAGGAATCATGCACGGAACCTTGAGGAACTTCTGCGTAACAATATATTTCCTTGGCTCTTTGTTCAACTCGTGCTTCAGGAATCTTGTGTGTACTTCTCGATTAACCTTGCTAAACAGCCAAAGACACCAAGTTTTGTCAAAGTGTTCTGAACTCAACCCCTATTGAGTCAAATTAAACCCACCTTTGACGTCCAATAACACCACCGCGCAAAACTTGCCGAATGCCATGGGTCCCTAACTTACATCAACAGTTTCATAGGACTCCACCTCCTGGTTTCCCCACTTTGAAAGCTTCTTGAACACCTCTGTCCTCTGAGTTACCTTCGCCAAACCTGGATGGTAATTTAGCACCCCGTAATGTATGAAGCCATTAACCAAAGTACCGCTAATACAACTGGCCAAAAGGAGTTGTATTAGAGGTACTAAAGCCATTTTTGACATCAGGCGTCCCCACCACGTACCACTTAGCAATAGAAATCGCCTCTCGTCCCAGATCCTAGTACGGCTTCAAAGGCTAAGCTGGCGGGTGCTAGAGAGACAATTGGCAGAGCTGGTCGTCCGTCCGCACTAAATCTACCGGCTTTAGATGGGGGGTTTCGCAACCCCGTTGACATCTATGACGAAGGTGTGTTGGTCAATTCTCTCCACCACGCGAGGCGGACCAATGAACGGCTGTTCCAGAGGCTTCTTACCGGCGTCTATGTGGTGGAAGACGTAGTCGCAGATGGTCGGGTGGGTGGTGCATTGCATGCCTGTCACACGGCATTGGGGGGATCGTGTTGAAAATGCGGCGTAAGTTCGCTATGAAGGCGTGTGGAATAGTCGCGGATGAACTCTGTGGCACTTAGAATTCACGAAAACCTGGAGGTTTTCTTTGAAGGTTGCACGCATACTGAGCGATAATGCAGCTGGAGCCTGCAATGAATGAGGACGTTTCTGGATTGCACTTAAGTGCGCTTTTAAGTATCTAATACCTGAGCTCAGGCAAAGCATTCCCCTAAGGGTAGGACGGTTTTGTGCGGGTATTGTGAACCCTTACGATTTGAGCAAGCTGAGCGATTAGGCCCGACTCAAACTGGCCAGTGGTGATCTTCAACGAAAGGCCGAAGATTGAAATCCTGTGTTAGATAAGTGCGGTAGCGACGGTAGGGGACTTGGTGTTCTACATTGGCATTGCCTCAGACGAACGTATGTAGCGGTCGGTGGAAGTAACACAATTTTCGTATTTATTGCACAGTGCCCGCTGGATCAGGTCAGCATGAATGTGACCGAAACGGCCATTTGGTGCTTTGAAACTTCCAAATTCCTTCCAAAAACAGCTGTGGTGATGAACTTTGGACAGTTGACGTAGTACCCTTTGATACACCCAGCAGAGAACATCCTTGCATAGACGCAGCCAGAAAACTTTAGCGCTACGCGCTTGGCTGTGGTACGACCGCTAGAATGCGATGGTTGTTCCCAGCTTCGGGCTCGCTGATAGGTCAAGACATAGTACTGGTGAACATGTTGACTGTCTCTCCGTGAAAGAGAGAGCGTGGGGATCATGTTTTTAACGCCTGACGTGTATTACAAGCGGGTTTCGAATCGACTAATGAAGTTGATTTGCCTGCTCGGAGGTGACAATATCTTATCCGAACATTGCGTCAAGGCCAATGCCTGATACCCGATACCGATATGATACACCAATCCCCCATTAGTCGGTGAATCTGACGAATCTCCAGGATGCGTTGAAAAATCTTTATAGCTACAAAGACTGTTTAGAGCTCACGGTCATTGGAGAAGTATCGCGGTTCAGGCTCCGATTTCTGGAGAAAAAATTCAGCCGATCGCACACTCCATCGGGTCGCTGTTGGTCTAATATCGCGCCAAGAGTAATGCTGGGAACATCCGTGTCAGGGACCGGCGACCAAGTCGGTGACAAGAATTCCGAAGTGGCGGCTGTAAAGATGCCCTTCTTTTAGCATTCAACTGCAGCCTCGGTGTCAAGTGGCCATTTCAATACGGCTCTCTTCGTAAAATAAGTCTTGAGGAAGTGGTAATGTGTAGTTGAGCATTCCAAGGGAACGCTTGTATTTTTTTTGCGTTGGTGGTCGGGGATCTCGACGTGGTAAACGGGGAAGATTACATCTGGTAAACCAAGCTAACATTTATCCCAATTGGGTTGAAGCTTTAGCGCATGGAGTACCTCGAGAAGCTGCCAAACGTATTGTAGAAGGTGGTCGTCGTTTCCCGAGAACAAAAGTATATCGTTCTGGTAAGCGCGGGCGAATAACATCTTGCTGAGTAGATGGTTCAGACTACGTTGCTTCGTTGAGCTGCATGATAGATTCCACAGTTACATATGCCTTCAAAGGCAACCGGAGAGCACTGAGCGCTTGGTGTCTTGTTATTAGTAGCTGGTAATGGTCGAAGCGAATGCACGCGTTAAATTGGGGTTAGTCCGAAGTGACGTACTAGCCGCCTCTTTCTTTAGGTATCATGTATAGAGGCCAGGCTCGCTGGCTCAACAATGGTCGAATAAGGCCACGCTGCAGTAAGACATCGAACTCCCTCACCCTCACCATATGCGGCGAGGCTTGCACCAGTGCGGCAGCGAAGCCATAACAATACTTGCTACCCTGTAGTCATGATTTAGTGATCAACGAGAGGTCGGAACTGCAAAGCAGTTCGCCGATTAAAAAAGTTGTCTTTAAAAATCTGGCGAGCAGCTACTTGTAGGTCACGTCCACAGGACCCTCTGGTATTAGTTTAGTCGACCGAGTAAACGCCTAGAACAGGGCCGAGTTTACATCTGATAGATGAACTGGTACTGTTGTATCAGAGGCAGCGAGTGCTGGAGTCAATGATTAAGCCATGGTGACTGAATGCGTCTGTTCCCAAAATAGCGGTCTGGACATCGACGCTGACGAAAAACCACCGATGAGGTCGACGTAGTCAGAGATTGGGGGTAAGCTGTTGTGTGCCCAAGGTGGCGATAGGCGCGTTGTTGGCTGCTTGCAGGACAAAACTTTGTTTCTGAAGATGCTTAACGAAGAGTTGCTTGGAAATGATGGAGAGAGGGAAACCAGAGCCCACTAGGAGGCGAGCTAGGGGCTTTGATCTGGTATTTTCCCGATGGGTATCGGATCGCGACAGTCAACAAATACAAGGCCAAAAGCTTCAGTTTTCTCTTCGTCCAGTGGATGTGGGTTAAACCGTAAAGCTACTAGCCTATCTGCAAGGCACACTCAAGGAGCGGTGTTCGACGTTATACCAGCATTAATCCGTGCTTAGATCTAGCCTTTGTGTAGCAAAACGACCCCTCGGAAGGTAGTGGTTTTCCGAGATGGTTGAAATTCCTCTCCGGCAAGTGCTGGCAGCTGTACAATAAAGAAATCGTACAGACGCTGAGACGCATCTAAGGGGGAAAGGGGGGGAGGGCGGTGACAACGACGCGTTCGTCAGACGTCTGATTCTTAATCAGCACCAGCATGGGGCGTATGTCTTGCGACAGGAAATCCAGCCATTTCACCCGCAGGGCTTCGTTGCAGATTCGCAAAGCAGCCAGTGATCGCATGTGGTGTAGTAGCTGCGATGATTATTTGGTTTTCAAGCCCTACCCCCGTGAGAAACAGTCTGTGAAAGGAGTAGGGATAGCAGCATTCGGGGCAACATGCTTATTGACTTCCATAGTTGTGCAACAATGTCAGAGACGTCAGCAACCATGTCAAAATCAAGTGAACAGGTGGTCAGGTGATATTTGTTCGAGTCGCTGGTGACCTTATTGATTTGAAATTGCAACTCGATTTGACAAAGGCAGAGCTCGGGGATCGAGCACCAGAAAGCTGGCAGCTTGCACTAGCTGATCAAGTTGACCACCAGAACGGTTGACTGCTGATTCCATGATAATTACTCAAGCAGCATGGAAGCTCGGTCCCACTGCCGATTGGAAGGCCATGATAGTGGCGGCTAGCGACTGGCTGTTAGTGCAGTTGAACATCGTGAAGTTCAACCTCCCATTTAGCGGTGAGATGTGCCTGGCCATCGTTCTCACTCTGGAGCAACATTCTCCCCTGGCTACTAAATGATTCCTGTCCCTAGACTTTCAAAAAAATATCGACTCTAACAGTGCATGGAAAACGCACCCGTAATCCGCGCTAGCACTGGGCAATTTCAGAGACATTGCTCTATTTTAGTTTCACAGAGTCATCACTTTAGAATCAATAGGCAAAACGCGATTTGCTGTTACAGCTTACTCACCATTATCATTGCTTTTTTTTCCTTTGGACCATCTAAGGATGCCAGACTTATCTCCTCATCGAAAGTCCCAATAGACCGGCCAACCATCTTAGCTTCCCTTTCAGCGCACCTCCGGTTGTCGCTTCGACTATTGGGCCGCTGATTTTTGCTCCTAAATGTCGGATACCTACCATCAATTGCAACGCGCAGATTGTGGGCCCTCGCCCCAATCAATTATGGGGTAACCCCCCACGCAACCTTATTGGAATTAAAGGGGAGCTATTACTTCTTCCTTGCTTTTCCTTTTTTTCTGGCACACGGTTATCCATTATTTGGGCTAGCGAATGTTGTATTCTTCCATAGTGCAGACGCTGAGGGAAAAGTTAAAAAATGTCTTACTTTCGCAGATATTTTCGTCAGCTCAACTTTCTTTTTCGCAACTTGCCGGTATACCTGAGGACTTACTGGCAGCGTCTTTGCTTCGGTTTTCCCGCTTTCATTTGATTTAGCCACTTGATACACTGTTCTATTTTCCAGGTCGATGATGTATTTTCCAAACCGTACAACGTAGAAAGTATCCCTCTCTCATTCTTTATATTTGGTTTATGTCCTGAGTATCCACATAGCCAATTTTTATCCAGAGGTAACCATTCTGTTCTTACCCAGCCTGCACATAACCATGCACTCCAGGTGGGTACATGTACATATTCAAAAAGTAACGACCAAGCATTTCCTTAGCTACACGAAGGAGGTGCTTAATGGAAGAATTGGCAACTCCTCACAGTTCTACCGTGTGCAGTTCACTGTGGTCCTCTTGGGAAACGTAACAGGACACATCGTCTGCTTAGTTGCCACCAAACCCTCCAAGAGTCTCAGCTCAATTCCTAAGCCTTAAGCAAACCATTGAGAAACCATCTGTCAGCCCAAGATATCCTTTATTAGATCCTCACAGAATGGGGCCAGAAGGCCCGTTGCTCACCAACAAAGGATCATGGGGTGACGCTTCCCTTCATTGACATGAAACCATTTGACCAATACAAAGTAAACTAGGAATTTACCAAGGATGCTGCCCCTAAAACTGTCCAGTCATCCCTTGCTTCAGACTGGACCCAACTGAGTCATTCGCAATACCAGGTTCCTTCAGAATGTTCAGTCAAATATTTAAATGGCTCTTCTTGAATTATTCCCATAAATATAATAGATTGGCAGCCCCACATTCGTCCTGACAAAACCACAAAATAATAATCATTGCACACAATTTGCCCACATTAAGCCATTGTTGCTCTTGTTCACATCCCATAATATCTGGAAAACGGTGTCATAATTATCATTATTCCATTTTTGGACACCGCTGGCATTTCATTTGCCAAGCTATTTCCACTATTTTCCATACCTTTGCAATTTTTCCGGCGTTAAGAGAATGTCAACCCATTGTCTGGTGTTTATTTTCCTATTTTTTCCCGGAAAATAGGCGACTCTAGTTAATGAATTTTCACTTGTTCTCATCGGGCATATTTTTTTTTGAAAAGGACATTATTGTTTATTATTGTTGCCATTATGGACAGCGTCACACTGTGCAATGTAGCCCCCCTTGCAATTTTTTGATGACACTTTAATGAAACTTTTTCCCGGTTGCAAAATGAAAGTGGAACACTCTTTTTTTTAAGTGTGCACTAATGAAGTTTTGAATGGGGTATTTGCGCTGATTTGGAAATTAAAAACAATTCAAGTGAGTTCTTGTTGGAAGTGTTGAAGGGGCGGTAATTGCAGAGGGGCAGGAAGGTGATTTTCGAGAGGGAACGTTTAAATGAGCATGACAATTTAAGAATTAATTGCCAGCCTTTATCCTCAATGACTTATTTTAAATATCAACATATTTATCGCAGAAGTGTGCGGTTGAAAAGCAAAGAGTCTTCATGACCTCAATGGCTGAGAGGCATCTAAACTATTCAGCAGGAGGAACTTCAGTGGATGTGATACGGTAAAGAAGATGCTTTTGATTTGCTCGTCATCTTAGATGAGGTGTCGACCATTTACGTCCTCCGCAGGGCCATCAAAACATTTGCCACCACATGCAAGCTCTTTCGTGATGCGGTATACACTTCCGAAGTCGTTGCTACCCTGACTAGCGCAATTGCATATTCTTTCTCGTCTCGGCGTACACTACGGTGAACTTCTCGGGATTTCGCTCGGTATCGAAGTTTGAGAGCGCCACACCCGGCATCACTTGCAGCGCTCAATAGAGCCTTCAACCTCTTCTGTTTAGCGAGTCATTTCCCAGGGTCTTATGACGCCTCTTCAAGAAGTGACTGACGACCTGCGTAGCACAAGAGAAAAGGACTCGTCGATGTTCCCAGCCGTGTTGCTCAGTACATTTACCATCCAATCAGAGAGATGTACCTCCCACTGTCAAGAGCTCAGCTAGATAATGCAAGTGGTCACTGTTGACCTTGGAGAGTCGCAGTTTTCCAACCCTGAGAGAAGTGGCGCAAACAACACGCGAGCGAACATAAGTGATCATAAGTGGTATTTTGCCAAGCCGATGTCAGCGCTTCTCTTCTTAAGAACATTCAGAAATCAAGTCCTAAATCCACTGCTGATCGCAAAGTGGTCAGCTGAAACCCAACTGACCTTATGGTAGGCTCTGTGCTTGTACAATGTGCCACCAATGACGAGGCGGTGTAAGTTGCAGAAATGCACGAACCTACCACCATTAAGGTTACGGTCGCCAAGAACGTGTTTTCCCATCACATGCCCGAGCAAGATGTTGCCTGATCCCACCTTGACATTCAGTTCACCCACCACGATCAAAATATCACCTTAAGGAAGTCTCCCCCTAAACTACCTTTAATTGCTCGTAACCCTTCTCCACTACATCGGAAGTCTCCATTAATGCGTAACATTAGACAATTGTGATGCTCCTTAACCTGTAATCTTGCAGTAAAAATGCTATCAGAAACCGGGGCCCAGGTGAAAAAAGCGCAACGTAGTTATTAGGGAAGTGCGGACATTCCAGAAACCAATCATTAGCCTGAAGTCAGTCCCTAACCGAGGCGTTTCTGACGTTTCGGTAGCAAGTTTTTGGTCCGCGAATTTCTATCCCTTTTAGTCACCTCTTACGAGGTGCAGGAAAAATTTTGAGTGTATTCTTAAGCCCCAACTCATAGGGCAGGACGTCAGTCAATTTGGTTTAATGGAATTCACTATTGCCTTAGCTAACTGCATTTCTTCACCGCATACGCACCATAGCTACGTCGACACGGAACCGAGAAATAGGTTTTCTGAGAACTACTGGAAACAAAAACCTGTAAGATGACCATGGGGGTTTCGGCTTTGACACACACAATGAGGTCTATGTTACCGACAGTCATGACTCCGTATCTGTCAATACACGGTTTACTAATGGGCCATCTAATTTTCCTCCAGTTTATACTAGGAACAATAAGGTGCCGCCATTTCTTCACCCCCACTGACTCCAAAGCCGTTCCCTATGAGACTACCGCACCTCAATATCAGCCATCGATTACTGTCTTGCACATTAGGTAACAGTTGAAACAAAGCTAGGGACGCGCTGGTCTGCCACGAATTACACGGTGGCGATTTTGCGAGAAAAGAGAAGAAATAACCTCACATACGCGCATGCCATTTGCTAATTTGTAGACCCCAAGGAAATCCGAGCTCGCGGTGAAAATTGCGCAAGCTCCCATTATCCCTTTTTTCATTTAAATTTCTAATCCGAGTTCACACTTCACTGTTCACAGTTCACTAGGGCCTGACCTACGCTTAACTGACCGCGGAACTAACGAATGGATCAGCACTTGCTCGGGGCGAGGCAGTATACCAATATGGGTTCAATGCACAAATACTATACCAGGGTCCTGAGGGTTCCAGCTCCTATTACTCGGTTGGAAGAACTAGGCGACGTCGGTAGGGAGTTACAGCTAAGGGGTCAGAACTACAATAGTAATTGGCTAACCCTGAAAGCTGAAAATATTATACGGAAGCTCCAGGTTACGCTGGCAGTCGCCCTAATAGTAACTGGTGAAGGAGGGCAGGGCAGCAACAGAATCTAATCGAGACCATTATAATACCAATTACTAAGCTCGATCCCTTAAGAATCATTAGACTTCGTAGCATAGAATTAAGTAGGAACGAGATCAAAAAGCTGAACATTACTTTAGACCAAAAGCTACCCTGACAGATGCCCGTCAGAAATAAATGTAGGAGGGCCACAAAACCTTGTAGATTTGCTAGTCTCTAACAAGAAAAAAATGCATATAAACCGCAATAATAAGGTCAATGATTTCAAAACACCGCCCAACCAACAGGGAAGCGAATATAAAACGCGCAACCTAGTAAACTCTTGACTGGTATTGGATTAGAAGGCAGCGGATGAGCTGGTCAAGCCACTATATAGTACAGAACAGAATCTTTTTGTGGGATCGAAAGAAGGTCCTTGGTCATGAAAATAAGGATGCAAGAAGTACACTTGAGGGTCCAGGGTCCAGGCTCGAAAGATTGTTTAAACCACACCATGATCGTAGTGGCAATACTCACTGGTCACTACAGGCTAAACTACCACCTGGGAAAGCTAGGGATACCTGCCTCCACTGTCAGCAGCACCTATTGGGAAAGTGATGAAATCTCCAGATATATTCTGGGATATCGTCCGGCACTTGTGCAAAGTAGATTAATGCGGCTGAGAGATGACTTGGGGCCAGATTCTATACTGGCACACCTAGAAATGGTACAAACTGTCCAGGCATTTTTCCTGTTCTTACTATCCTAGCTGACTTTATTGATGAGGAGGGCATAGGGAAACTACCACTCCTCACTGTAAATGGACTCGTAAAGTGGTTGTACCGCTTAAAGATATTATCTCTTAATGTTCCTCTTTCGCTGCAATCCTTAGATACCGTCAGCGTGCTATTTTTTTTTGCTCGAAGAACTCACCAATGCGTACTGAGGGGGAGCTACCTCCAAAATAGTATGATTTTAGAGCAGGGCGTTTTACAAAATTTACGATTGAACGTAGCCAGTCGGGCGGATGAACTGAAGCATACAACGATCAACGTCAATGATACTGGATATATAAGGAAGGCCTTTAGTTATCCTAAATGAACCGACATGCTTGCAAAAAAAAAAAAACATTTTCATATTCCGAAGAAAAACGGATCACGGACCACGATACAGTGTAGGTCAAATACGCGAAAAGCCCACAATCTTCCATCGGTTATATCCGGCCGCACACATTGGTATCACTGAACTGCGTTGGAACAACTGCCATTATACATGAACTCGCATAGCAAATGCGCGAGCACAGTATTAGCTACGCGATGTTGAGAGAACCCTGAGAAGTCAGTGGCTGCAGCAGCAATCCTGCCCTGCAGTACTGTGAGCTCGAAAAGAGTATGGCCAGGCCTGGATGGAGTTATATGATTGGTGAAATGTTCAAATCGTCATCCAATGCCATGTCTAGTGTTTGTACGAGTTTGGTCAACGGAAGGTCTATTTCACAGCTTTCTGGATGGTTGCCAGGGTAGTTGTGCTCCTGAGGTTACCCATGAAGGATGTGATCGATTTCATGTATTTAGGGCCATTCCTCTCCTACCGGCCTTTGACAAGATCTTGGAGTGAATTATGATACAGCGACGAGGGATGAAAACATCTGATATGGTGTCGGACAGGTAGGACGGCTTCCGAAAGAACAATATTCCCCAAGGCTCGATACTTGGCCCGCTACTCTTCCTGTTTTTTGTCAGTGATTTCGCCTCCATCCTCACCTGACCGTATTTACTTTAGGTATACAAACTTAAATGATTTGCTTCTGTTTCGTCTCCACTGGACTGTGCTCTCTTACAGTCAAACCGTCCGTCAGTTGGTGTTCGGTTAACAAGCTGACAATAAATGTCAGCAAATGCCACTGGATGCGCTATTCACTTAAACCCTCCTCAATATCATCTTCCTATTCTCTTAATGGGCAGCCTCTTTCACTACTGACCTCCTTCGAAAACCTGGGTGCAATATTCGAAGACAAAGTTCGTTTCAATTCCCACTTTGTTGACATGATTTAACGAGCTTCCAAAATGTCTTGTTTTATCCAACGTTCCTCCTCCGGCTTTACCTCGATTCAGCCCTCCTTAACACTCTTCAACTGTCTTGCCCGAAACGTCCTTGAACATTGCTGTGTAGACTGATCCCCTTTCCGCATTCGTAACTGTCGCGCTCTTGAAATTGTACACCCGGACCCTATTTTTCAAAAAGAATAAATTGTCTATCCGTCACTGCTCTGCACCCTCAATCTCCCTTCCCTACAGTATTGCCACATCTTCCTTGATATGTGTACCCTTTCCAAAGTCTATAATTGCTTGATGGACTGCGTTGCCAACTCTGATATCATTTTTCGCACCGCCTCTGCTAATACACTTAGTGCGGAAATTTTTTAAGTACCCTTCGTGGAACTTGACGCCTATTTTCACTCCCCGATCCCGAGGCCTGCAACACCCTGCAACTTGGGTCCTTTAACTCTGTCTCCTTCCTCAGCTTTAAGCGTAAGGTAAGCCATTTCTCTTTCCTCACTTTTAGGCGTAAGGTAAGCCATTTACTTGCTCCTCCCTCTGAGGACAATATGTAACAATTAATTCGCTTTTCTGTAATATTGTCTTAATTAATTAAATAAATAAATGGTCCACCGCCGAAAGTCTATATGGGCAATATCTATGGTAAAAAAAGAAGACGAAGCAGACTCTTCACCAAATGAAACGATGAGGCAGGGGTGGACCCCAGGCATGTTTTAAGGATATCGAATTGGTGGACCTTGGCGCAAAACCGGGATGCCTGGAGTTCCTTACTAAACCTCATCGAATACCGGTGGTTGCACATTGATGATGATGACGATTATTTCATTGCTCTGCTGACGAATATAATCGAACGACGACTGAGAGAGTATACAGACAACTTCATCAGGGAATACCAAGATTAACAACGAGGGCCAGGTAAAAATCCAAAACGAACTGACACAAAGCTTTCCTACAGTATCAGTAATGCGATGGCCACGCCCAACCTTTTTTAACTTGGTGCTGGAATACGTCGTCAGGAAAGTTATCTCAGTTGATACCAGACGTACTTTTCTGGTAAAGTCCGTGCATTTGGTGACGTACGCATACGATGTTCAAGCAATTCGAGTTACCAGCGAGTAAAGTGCGGGTCAGGGTCAATGAATCAAAACTTGAAAGGCGGCGAAAGTCATCTTCGGGAGAAAAGTCCTCCGAAAGATTTTCAGAGCCGTAAAAGAAAAAAATCCCAGAAATTTCGAGGGGCTGGCAGGGATTCCGAAATGAGTGCTGAAAGGCAGAGCCTATGGTAGCCGATCAAAAAGGAAGGCAAGGAAACGTTGAGAGGACTCAGTGAACACAGATTGCAGCAGGTCGCAATCTTTGGGTCGAGATAATTGGAGGCGAAGCACCCGGGAGGTTTGTTGAGTTTGAAGTGACAGTACTGAGCAGGAAACTACTGTATACCAACCAACAAGTTACCTTGTTAGCACGCCTTCCTGTATGTCAACCAATTTCTCCCATTGCTACGCTAATATTTTTAGGCGTTCCTCCTCTTGATCTAGAGTAATTCGGTGTACCACCGTCTATAAAATCAGGAGGAGCGCACCTTTGTTGCAAAGTGATCTTTTAAGTAGTAACTAGGTTGAAAGGCTAACACCGTTGCTAGTTAGAAAATTCTTCTTCGGGAGAGTTACGTCTAGATAGAACACAGATAGTGAAGGGCGAGTCGCATACAAGTGCGCGTGATATGTGTCTGCCAAAGAGAGCCCTATCATGGGCTTTAGGCCCGAAATAGGCTTTATCATGACTCATAGTTTGAACGAGTTTCTCTTCTCGCAGAACCTTGCCTCCAGTCAGGATTCTGTTCTGTTGGTTACATTTCTTATCTGTCTGCCTAGTGTACTCTGACCACCGCAATCTGGACATAGTATTCGCATATCTTTGATATTAACCTGTGTCTTACTTAGAATCATACTGTTTGATACGCTAATGCATACACGCGTGCCTCTTTCAATGGCCGAGGGAGTTTCTTGCAACTGTTTTGTAGACAGTATGATGGGCGTGGCTGCCGTGGATAGCCTTCTTTTTTCTACTTTATGGCCTATTTTTGCCAAATACCTAGTTGTATGCCGGTTGCACTTGGGCATATCGATATATCTTAACCTCGGGTGGGGTGGGTACCTGGTGGTAAATTTGAAATTCTGCACGTACAGTAGCAGATAAGCAACCTTGTTAGTTTCAAATAATACAGATATCCTTCCATATCTCTGATCGATTTCTAAAAATGGCAACTTCCATCGCAAACATTACACAACTCCCTAACGGCTATAATATTGCTCCAATTGTCCTATTTAATCTAATGGCAAGATATCAGATATTCTGAAATTCCTGCATAATTCCCTTCCCTTGTAGTTGGTAGTAATAACGACATCAATTCCAGCATAAGTCAAGGCCCTAATAACTACTGGATCCAAGCCCACGGAAGTTTCCCCCAGTGCTCCTCAAAGGATCCAAACACACTCCCTATTCGAACCGTTTTATCCCCCAACACAGATTCCCTGGGATCTTATGCATGCACTATAAAATCATTGCATAACCTGGCAAACAATTACGAAGTGATTAAAACTCTGCCTAACCCTGGGGTACCTGGCATGCATATATGCCACAATTAATCATAGCGTCCTGTTGCGAAAATACCTGCACAACTAGCTCTTGAACCTGATAAAACTCCCCCGGGAAGGTTACAATGTATAATTTCCTACGCATTTTCAGTTTCAACCCTCATTCGCGCTACATTCCTTGCCCTGACATTATTGGCACACTGCACTGCCAAGCGATTCGTTACTATTCTGTGAGGAATTTCCTCATTTAATTTTTCAAAAACGCTTAGATTTTTAAGCTGACATTCAGCAGTAAGCTGAAGAGGGATTATCTAAGAGTCCTTGTCAGATAGCATGACATTGCACAGGATTTATATGATCTCATACAGCAGGAGCATGAGCTGCAACTATTCATTGCAGACCAAGTGCTTGGGGCAATTTTACAAGTATTCAGGACGATGAATCCTTTCTCATGAATGTGGGCCACTGTATCGGATTTCATGGAGTTTATGGAGAGCGAAATTTGAATATTTTTATAGTTATCTGATTTAACCTTTTGTCAGTGGGACAAAGAACTCACTGGCATGAAAGGTCAAGGACACTATCTCAGGACTTTGTGAAGGGCTCTTGGGAATTTTTGGTACAATGCAGAAACATAGACTGTCAAAGGTTAAAAACTATTATATAAGTACGGGAACTTGACTATCTTTCTAACCTATGGAGATGAAAAGATACATTTTGAAAGAAGATTTGCGTCCAGTACACATCCGCCAGGAACCAATACATATATGCAATTTTTCCTTGAAAATATTGACCCTCAACTGTTGATATGCTACTCCAAAAAAAAAAACAAATTAACAACTCCAGCAATAAATAACAAACAACAAACAACTTTCACTTTCATTTCATCTAGATAAACGCCCAAAGCGACAAAATAAAATAACACTTGGACTTTGATTTCAACCCACTCAACCACCATAAAATTACCATTCGCGGCCGTTCATAACACCACACCTAATCAAGTTAATTAAAACCATAAAGCATAAACTTCCATCAACAATTCTAGTCAGGCGTCATTTGCAAAGTATCTAGGACAGGTTCAACACGTTCCATACTATTCTGAAAATAGTTTAAACCAAGCACAATGATGTTGATCAGACTGATTGGATTTTTCGTCCTGGTTCTATCTGGGCAGTTTACCATGAGAGTACCAACATGAGGTGATTATGTCTCTAAGGAAAATCTGTGTAATGAAAGTATCTAAAATTAAAAATCTATCTTTTCCCTAGCCTGTACGTCACTTTGAAAAAGCTCTGCACCCCAGGACTAGCCAGGAGATGCAGATGCGAACCCTGTTATGTAAAAAATAAGGTTTTATTGTAATTAGTGGATAAATAGAATAAAATATCTTTTACTACTAAAAAAAAGTTAGTGCAACTGTAAATGAACTGAATTATTGAGGAACATTTATCTTTCTTTTGAAATGCATCACTTTGACCCTCAATTCTGGAACCATTTCAATGATTTCATAAATCCGAAAAAGGATGTACTGCCTTCACCAATTGATTCTGTCGGCCTTCACACACAACCTCCTCACAGTAGCCGCTGAAAACTGTGTCCTTCCCACTTTTACTCTAAAAGATGCTAATATTATATATAACGCCAAAGTAGAACAGTACACACCATGGGCTACGTGGCTACGGGGAAGCAACGCCTATACTATATATATATACACGGTTGCCATTCACCCCTTGGTAAGGTATAGCGCGTCAACCACATCTACGCGCCATCGTTCGCGGTTACCTAAAATGCCCTTCAACTCCCTCTACGACTTCCCGAGACGCTCGCCCTACTGCTCTACTGTTCTGCGCCAAGTGTCCTTAGGGCGACTCATTCGTGGGCTATCTTGAAAAAGTGCATGGGTGTAGGTATGTGACCTATTCGCTGCCACTTCCGTCTTCCGATCACATTACAAATGGGTGCCAGGCCTGTGCACCGACCAATTCCTTCGTATGAAATAGTATCAAGCCAGCGTACTCCCATGATACTATACAAGGGATTCATGAGAACTCGGAGCTTTTTAGTAACAGTAGACGTCACTTTCCATGTGCTACTCCCATTTAGCAACACAGAAGGGACATTAGCGCAGAACAGTCTCAACTTAATCTTAGTTCCTACGTTTCCAATCTCTACACAGGGCAGTTAATGCGTCGGACGACATCCAGTTCATTGCCACCGTCGGTTGAAAAGAACGCTTCCTAGCTATACAAATTGATTGACGCCTTCAATAATCTGCCCATTAATGCAAATAAGGAGAGTACAATCACCAGTCAGACTGAGGACCTTGGTTTTGTTGGTGTTTATCTCCAGTCCATCTCTACTTGCCTCTCTTTTCAAATCCAGAACGATTTGACCAAGGTCCGTAACCCTCTGAGAGAGCAAACTGATCACATCAGCGTAGTCGAGGTGTATGAGGAAAGAGGTCATAGTCCATTGAATTCCTTCATGTTCTCCGAACAAGACAGCATGAAAAACGTCACGGATAATAAGAAGAAACAATATCGGTGAAAGAATACAATCATGGCGGACTCCGCATCGGGCTTCAAATTCCTCTTAGATTTTTCGACGGTGCAGCACGCGATATTTTGCGCCATCATAGGTCAATCTGGTAATAGTTATTAGTTTCACCAGAATGCCCCTCCTGCGTAGACCACTCCAGATGCACTCCCTATTCATGCTATGGAAAGCTTTCTCGATGCGCGTTCTTCCAAAATGATCCATAGGGAGTTAATATGGTCAATGTAGGAGAATCCGGAGCGGAAACCAGCCCACTATCTGTCGATTAAACTTTCCAGACCGCAGGAAGCACACAGATACCCCTCTACTTGTCACGTCAAAAACGGGTCCCCTTCTTTGGAATCTTAACGATAATTTACTTCTAAAAGTCAAGGCCAACAATTTTACTCCGTTTGAATGCATTGATGACAGTATCGATTTCCCTTGTGCTTGGAGGAACAGTCCGCATTCGCATTTTACGGTAACTTCATCCACAAGAGGGGAAATCTCTCCGGATATGATACGGTTAAGAACCACCTGTTCAATTGCTAACCATCGTGGATGAGATGTCGCCATCGCTCGCAGCAGTCAATGAAGGCTTCAACCCCTGCTGTTTATCGATCGACTTACACTATTTCACTAGGAGCCTAGACCTAAATGCTGCTGATCTCAAAGTGGTCGATCTAACTGGTTATGTGGCATCGGCTAGTTGAAATCCATCTGACCATATGGCAGGTTCTATGCTCGAACGGTGTACCACCCAAGACCAAGAGGCGGAAATCGGCGAAATCCACGAGCCTCCCACCATTATCATCACGGTCGCAAAGACCATATTTCCCCATCACCCTTCCGAGCAATGTGTAGTCGGAGCTCACCTTGGCGTTCGAATCACCCATCACGATTACAATGTCGCCTCTAGGAGGCTTCCCTTGAACTGGACGTAATTGCTCTTAGAAAGCATCCTTCTCCGTTGGTGCGTACCATTACACAATTGTGATGCTCTTTAACCTGGACCGGAATCTGCAGTTAAAATTTTTGTTTAGGAATTGCGGAGTCTAAGTCTGCATCCCTTGATGCCGAAGCAGACCAAATGGAGAGCAACTTATTCCCACCCTTTATGGGCGGACTCCTCTTTCCTGTTAAAGCCCAGAAAGTTCAAAAAATCAAAAGAGGGACGAGGACGGCTACGGTTTACGGACCAAATGGAAAGCAACTTACTCTCATTCTTTATGGTCCGACAACTCTTTTTTTGGGTTTAACACCCAAAGTTCAAAAATCAGAAGGGGAACGAAGACGGCCGTTTCGTACCAGGACAAAGGCAACTAACCAGGCGCTGCCTCAGAAACCGGCTTGCAAGTCATGAGAGCGCGCTTTGCAATCCGACATCGGCTTCGCGCCTGCTACCACTTTCCTTTCCAGGCTAACAAGGCTAACAGTATACGCCTCGTGCTGTGTGGTCAAGGGAGGGCCACGCCCATAGTATCCACAGTCTGAATACCAGCAGTTTCAACTAAGGCCTTACCTTGTCAGCCGGGCTAGCCAAGCTGGGCCCTTATTCCCAAATTACTCAAGCGACCAAGACATTGGCACGAACTTTACAAAACAGATGAAAGAAAAAACAGATATTGGTACCAGGTGCTTTATCTAACGACGAACCAGTCAGGAATTCAGTCAGGAAACAATAATCATCAACGGCAGTACAGCGCATAATCTTTTTGGCACCCGTTCACTCGACTCAACAGAACTTTCCTTCGGAAGCGAGTTGAGACACGACACAGCGGCTTCGATACTGGAAACAACTGTGGCCGTACATAACAAGACCCACTAACAATATTCCTACCTCAAAGACCTTGAAGACTTGGGAGATCCACCGGGAGCGAAGACCGACAAAAATGCCAGCCGTCGAAAGCCATTGAAGAAACGGAAGTCCTGATCAAAAGCCAGTATCGACAAAACATGCATATTCTGAACAGTATTACGAAGAATCAAAAGCCCGGTACTGTCGACAAGGGTCTCGTTAAATATTAGACGCTTGTTAAGGAATGGGATTATAACCAATTGAAAAACCGACGAAATCTACCACTACTAAACGTAACTATGAGATTAGATCGAGCCGGGGAGTAGCGTTATTGATAGGGGTCACTTAACGCTGGGGGATGGAAATTTCACTAGAGTGAAACGAGCATCGGAAATATGGACTAGCATCGAGGCTAGGCTCTTTTGCGAAAAATGCCAATCCGATCTCTGGACAAGTGTGAAATCCGCACCATTATCCGAACTTGTAGGAAAAAACTGAGAATGCGGTTTCAGACAAACACAGATTGACGTCAGATGATTTTGCTGCGATTTTTCCGCCCATCCCAGAAACCCCTTCAGCGGGAGAGCATCAGCTTGGCAAGTTACTGTGAGGTCTTAAACAAACTGAAAGGGGTAATTCAGAAGCAAAAGGGGAGGCGTGTTGCTAGAAGGAATCTGACTTGTGCCTGACAATACGAGGCCTAGACTACAAACAACAGATAGGAAAAATTAATCTGAACCATAGCGCTTCGAAAATAAGTGAAAGAGATGAGTCTCTTTTGGACTTTATTGTGAACACTAGTCTATCGATATGTAGCAGGTACCACCTAAGTTCTCTCAGTTCAGGGAATTGGGACAACTAGAAGGGGCTCATTTGTGTCACTCTACTAACTGACAATGGAATTTTCAGGATGAACAACTGAAAAGTGTCTTATCAAGGGCCCCTTTTGAATCACCTCTGAATATTTGTCAGAGTAAATCTGACTGTATAAATTCCTTTCCCTTTCAGACACCCCAGAAAGACAGACTGAAAAAAGTTTCGTCAGGTTGTGAAAACCAAACTTACCAGTGCTTCCAGCTGTAACGTCCGGATAGCAAACCAATAAGACCCAAAAAGAAAGACATTGTCACCATGGTGAAAAGTAGATCTATCCAACCTGCTGAGGCTGACCGGGGAAGTTTTCTTCTGCTAAAGACATAAATACTGGCAACCATACAAGGACTAGACAGGGGTCCAAATTAGCCATTAGAACTAACAGGAAACTGCCCTAGCTGTATGACCTCCAGAACATCGAAAGTGTCAACAATTCTGTGAGTTTTAGTATGATTCTATATTAAGGAACGGAATCTGAGAACGCTGAGCTGCTAGTGCGGGAGACACTTCCTCACTTGCAAAGAAGACTGCGAATTAGGATCGCGCTTCGAGATTATGCAGCTCTGTCCTTTGAGGATATCCAAACGGGTAACCACCGCGGAAAAAACAGCTGGTCTTTAAATAGCTTCTCCACAGATAAATCTTTGGTCCCGGGCTTCGTCGTGCTAGTCATCTCCCTGAGATAATAAGAAAGGATTGTGCGGCAGCTTGCAGACATTTATCAGAGCTGTATTTTGTTCAGACACTACTGGAGACGCGTGCGTGGTTTTCTAACCGAAAAGGGGCAGGTGCTGTCACTAGTCCCAAGAGGACTTTTGGATAATCAGCCCCACTTCTTCGATGTTGAAAACCCTCCCTTCGCCAAATCGTACACAATACGCCTACTTCAAAGCAAAATCCACATCAAGAAGGCAGGACAAGTCAACAGGGTAGAATTTGAGGGAAAGAATAATATACATGATAACAACTAGGATACTGCTATCCTACCTGGAAAGTAACCATCTGACCAAAGCTTTATGGTGGCGCCATCTCTTCGTTGATTTGGTTGATAGCGGGGAATGATCTTCTCAGGATACTGGTGAACTTGGTGCTAAGGATGATTTTCTCCTTTATAAGCGCTTTTGTCGAAGGTGCGTTGTGAAAGCAAAGGTGCCTTCCATACGGAAAACGAAGGGTGGTGGAGTCCTCTTCGAACTGTTCCCGTCACGAGCAAGAGTACGTTCTGCAAAGCGATGGTTTCCAATCTTTAGGACGGAACTGAAAAGGACTAGGGCGGGAACAGCATGATCCACATTTTACAAATTACCATGCACCGGAGTGCAACCGCTCACCAGTTGAAACGCAGTTCGCTGCGGTAATCGAGGCTGATCTAGTTCTAAACAACGAGCAATACCGGAAGAATGACCCGGCTTCATGGCATCCCGACTTTTCGGGTACCGCTGCCATTTGGGTTCGGGGCGACGTTCGACTTCATGTTCTTGTTCAAGGTCGAGAAAATGACTTTGTCTAGATTCGGTGTTTAGGGATAACCTTTTTTTTTGGCGTTTTCCTGACGCCAAATGAGACGATGCCGGATTTTCGGCGCCGGCATGATGCTCTGGAGGACACCGTTTCGAACACGGAGAGGCGAATGCTGGTAGGCTGTGATTTTGCTGCTAGAGCTAGGGAAACCGAGTCTGGAAATGGAGGCGAGAATCGGGCTCGTAGTTTTAAACACCGGATCCACCCCAAAGTTTCAGTGCCCAGGTTGTGAAGGAAGCATTCCAGACATTATTTTTGCGTCGGAATCTCTGGCATGATCGGTGTGTGGGTGGCGAGTCTTGGAAGACTTCTTGGCAAATGATCACCAGTACATCGTGTTCGAAGTAATTGACGCTACTTCCCAGCGTGCACCAAGAAGGGTGAACATCGGGAAGTTCGCCGAAGCTCTTGGAATAGGCAGAGTTGCGCTGAAGGGGGCTTCGGGGAGGGGTGGAGGGGTGGTAGTGTTGCAACTGATACTGTCGTAAGCTAAGTGACTGACCTGACAACGACCGCGTGAGAGACTTCCATGCCGCAGAGGGAGCCCAACTGTGACAAGCCTTCTATGTACTGGTGGACGGCAGAAATCGCTGATCTAGTGCGTTTGCACACCCGAGGTGGTATGCGCCATAAAGGTACAGTATAGATAAGCAAAAAGAAGACTCCGCAGTGCGATAAATAAAAGCAAAGCTCGCGGCTGGCAGAACCTGGTCACCGAGGTGAATGAGGACCCATTGGGATTTAGGTATAAGTTTGTCACCCGGAAAATTGGAGTTCTGCGGAAGCCCTGGATACTAACTACCGACCAGATGGGCCGCATTGTACGGGTATTATTCACCAGACATCCTGTACGGGTTGATGTCAATAGTGTGGAAAGCGTCGAAGATTTCCCTCTTTTCACAATGAGAGAACTCGAAGAAGCGGTTCTCACTATGAAAAACAAAAAGGCGCCAGATCCGGATGGTATCCTGGCGGAAGTTTACAAACTGCTGTTTCGCCAGCGGCAGACTTATTGCTTGGGGCATTCAACGCTTGCTTGAAGAAGGACATTTTTCCTTGTTGCTGGAAGTTAGCGGAACTCGCGCTGATCAGCAAGAGAAAAGAAGACCCGGAGCGGCCGTCTGCATACCGCCCGCTGTGTATGCTTCACATGGCCGAGAAAGTGCTCGAAAAGTTCATCAAGAGTAGACTCGCTAAATCGATCCGCGCTCCCCAAGCTAGTTCGGGTTCAGAGTAGGGAGATCCACAGTGGAGGCACAGCCGTAGATCTCGATGGATAGTGCTCCTCATAACGCTTGATGACAGAAATGTTTTCAATTCTTTGAGACGCTGAAGTATCAGAGGAGGATGGGGATCACGCAACAGAGATCCTGTGTAGGGCCAGACCTCTCGAACGTTTCCTACGATAGTCTGCTGAGATTCGACATACTCGAAGAGTCGGGCCAGGTCTGTGATGCAGACGACGTTGTGGCACAACAAACTTGGCATGTTGATGTGACAGGTAAGCGGATGGATAATTGCTCATAGTTTCAGCTTTGCGCGTGAAAAAACCGAAGTAATCATCGTAACCAGAAGGAGAATCCCGACCCTGCGTCTCATATCGATTCGCGAGTTCAATATAGAGTCAAAACCACCAGTTGAATGCCTACTCTAAGATGAGCTCCTTCGAGCAAATGAAAGAAGCAACGGACAGGTTATGGCTGAACCGAACCCACGTTGAAATTGATTACTTCCTTACCTAACTTCTGGAGATTTTCAGTATTACCTGCACAAGTCTTACCTGCACAAGACGCGATCCCCTGATTGTGTGCTCTGCAATCGAGTGGCGGATGATGCTGAACACACCTTTTTGTCTGGTGGAAGGTGGGACTGCTTTCGTCAACTGCTTTATGTACACACACAGTGGAGCTCTCTCCAGACAATATTCTCGGAGAGACGCTGAAGAGCGCTGGCAACTGGAGTTCTGCAGCGCATTATGTTCGTGCTCTTGTTACTAGGAAGAAGATTGCACTAAACTAGCAACACCCTTCCTCCCTTCCCCTTCCGTTGGTTAAAGGGATTCCCTGACTTGAAGGCTCCCAAACCCGGAAGAACGGAAGGGCCACATCGAAGTAATGTGTCAAACGATTCCAAGCAAGTTCTCTGATAACAGGGGGGTGTTTAGTTGGTAGTCCGACAGCATACTGTTACTCCCTGCCTCCGTACCCTACTCCCAAAAAAAACGGCCTTTATAGACGAGAGGCTTGGCCCCTGGAAAGGCACCCTAGAGGAGCGACAACACACACTCAGAGAGATATAGGTTGGACGAGGGAGCTATATTCCGGGTCAGTCTCTCCTGCAGTGCACTGCTTGACCGCGCTTTAACCCTAGGTGAGGAAAGGAGGTTTTAGAAGGTTAAAAGCCGATACTGTGGCTTTCGATGCTTTCCACCTCTACAAAAGACAGACAGCTAGTGAATAAGATTTTGTTGATAACAATAAAAAAGAACAAATTCTGAAGCCTTTCCAACCCTTAGTCCGCTGCATAGCTCTCCCTTTCTGCACTGGCCTTTTTATTAATTTCCATATTTCATCTCAATTTTTCATCCCGATTCCCATTCTATCTTCTTGGCACAAAAAAGGATACAATTTTCGTCAAATATTACTACTTGACTCGTTGCGGTTGCATTTCCATTCGTCTCGGAAAATTCACGCATATCCAGATGCGATCAAGTGTACAACTCCCTTCCGCCAACGAGGGTTGGATGATATTAAAAAAAAAGAAGACATAGCTCCTTGTCTAAGGATAATTCATCGTTTTTGCCAATTTCACTGACAGGAGCGTATGTTATTTATTTACTTTGCAGGACCTCGAATATACATACTCCATCACATCCTGCGAAGGAGACTGTTGAGTAACATCCCCATAAATATTGTTTCGTTTCTTCATATCTTTTTGCACACAGTTGCCGTAAACATTAGAGCCCAGAGAGTAGAATTGTAGTGATTTCCTTGAGTTTCATCCCCTATTTTGCAAAATCACAGGAGAATTCACTGGTGCTATATTTGTTTTGGAAGCAGACAAAAATAGCCTTCGATTTTACGCATGAATGGATCAGTGGATGAATTGAAACTTCCCTGTCGAGAGGGTCAAATGGTCGTCCTACTTCAGCAGGAGACGAGCAACAAAAGCGAATAAAGTATGTATGTATTGTACAATGGGGGTGGGAGTAGGGGATGCGAAATGTGTTAATACCAAGGTGACAGCTATATGTCATTTTTCATTTACACAATTGGCAAATATTACCGACAATGTGTTTGCTTATGAACACATACGGACTGAACAGAGAGATTTCAGGCAGGATCAAAGGGAGGAATCGTTTCGAATCCAATAAGGATTTCTAACAGGACGATAAGCGAAAAGTACAATAATAGCGTAAGTCAACTGGATTTTATGTAGCACGTGCATGGCTGCAAGGATATTTTTAACACTTGACTGAAATGCTTCGGAATTGTTTTTTCGGTGATGTCCTTTTTGAATGTATCAAATTCGAATATTAAATATTATTGAAATGGAAGAGGGTGGTAATTGATAGCAGCCCGTTTTGGTTGCGCTTGGATGACTTTTTAATATATTGCAAATTTCCTGGAAAATTTTCGAACCATTTTCAGTTTGTGGCAGATTCATCCTAGCCCCGGGGAGGATACCATTTAGATTTATGCGTTACAAACAACACTTTCAAATTCAAAATTCAAAATAAATGAGCTCCTGGCTAGGAGTTGATTATTTGTTTACTAATTTCAGCTGCTTAAATTTTCATTTCCTACTTAAAAATCGGCCCCACCTTTTCCGGATCATTAGCTATGCTTCCCATAGTTTATTATTTGTTCTGGATTTGAATTAATTTATAATATTAAATTAAATTCCTTTTGGGGTAGTTATTAATTCATTTCTGCTCTAATTATGAGTAATTTCTCATTCCAAAAACTGATTAATATCCATGACGAACGCTCGAGTAACTCGCAGGCTAATTGGTAATGACAGGACTTCCCAATAAAGCTGGCCAAGCTTTAAATAATTTATATAAAATCAAAGCAAATAGCAGGAAAAATTATAGCCCCCATTCCCTTAATACCGCGCAATTATATTGTTGAAAACAATTTTATATGTTGCACTAATTATGAGCAATCGACCTAGAGAGTAAAATTGAAATTCATGCGGTTTGCCGAGTAGTTTTCAAACTAAATAAAATACAAGGATTTTCCCACTATTTTGGAATTATATGCTGTGAATAATGGGAACCAATAAATAATTTTATAATTTTTTACCATTACCAAATATTTAATGAATTTAATAATCTTCATTTTGGGTTGAATTCACACTATCCACCATGATATCAATATAGAAGGGTTGCCAATAAAAAAGTCGCCTAGGAAACAGCTAACAGACATAAAATGGTACTCATCCTAACGTCGTTTCTACGTAAAAAGTGACATTGACGTAAGCCCAAAATTCGCTGTGAAGTTTTCAAGATTTTGACGGACACACGGAGCTCAGCTTCAGCAGTAAAGTTGCTCCTTGCGTATGCCTAGGAATCTTCCAGACCTTTTCTCTTACCTAATTTTTTTCCAGAACATGCTAAACGTGCTAACCTGAGTTGACTACTTCCGCCCACAAGAGTGAAGTAACACCTTCTTTTCTGAAGATTTGCAAGATTGACACACACCTCTAAAAACTACAGCCGTATATCCTTCCTGTTTGATAATAATCAGCTGCATATGCGGAATACTTGAAACGTCGTAAGAGAATCGGCTTGGCAAACTTCGTACATTTCAGCGATTTCGTTTTCTTTTTTGTTCATTCAATCTGAGTAAGTTTCAGAATTTTCGCGATTTCCATGCGCAACGTGGAAAATTCAACCACGATGGAAATTGAGAGGAAAGGTTGCTTAGATAAAAGCAAAGAATAGAATGGAGAATCTAAACGAGTGTGGATAGTTTTAAAATTTTACTTGTGAAAATGCCGGTGGTAAAAAATAATTTCTTTACCAATTTTTACCGCTTTTTGAATGCTGATCTTGGGTGATTAAAACTAGGGGAAAACCTGGAACTAGAGAAAATTGTCCAAAAACTAAGCAAAATAAGAGGTTTTCGAATGCATATTGACATGCAGACAATAGTGGTTTGATTCGCTGGGATGTTTTCAATTTTCTTATATCTTCGATAGGTGTGGTGTTTTTTTTTAACCGGTAGACATTGTCAAAAGACTAACGTCAAGGTTCACGATTCCTGAGGCTGTGGAATTTTTGCCTACTAAAACCACCTCTCGTCCAAGCTACTACTGATATTTCCCCATCCAAGAACTTTATTTACCTACTTAAGTTTCGTTTTTATTGGGAGAAGACCCTGTGGCTGTTCCCTCAGTAGCTTATATCTTTAGGCATCCTTTATATTAGCAAGACGTTTGGCTTTATTCTTTTCAGTCGTCTCATTATATCAGCGATATTAGTCAATTTTCGGACTTCGTTATTCTCATGTGATCGTCATGACTTCACTAACCAACTGTACTTTAAGGTTCCTGTGGAGATCCTCACTACGAATGAACCAGGGAGCGTCTACTATGCTTCTAAGTACATTATTTTGAAACATTTGCATGACTTTCAGGTTTGATCCTTTGGCACAGCCCGAAAGCTGGTTGCCGTCCGTTCATATGGGCTTCAGGATCTGCTTGAAAATTTGCAAGTTTTGGTGGATATTCAGCTTGGAATTCCTCCCCAATGGTCAGTACATTTGTCTGTATCTGGCATTTAGACCGTCCTTTATTTGGTTCTTAGGATGTGACTTTTCCTGCTGAGCTTAACGTCGAGTGTCAGTTATGTATGTTGCATGTTATTTTTTCGAGTCCAATTTTAAATTCCGCGGTTTCTCTCGTCCATAAATGCAGTTTTTTTTATAGTCGCGTAAGATACACAGAGGTGGTGAGGAAGCATACGGGCAACAACCAGGTCGGATGAGTTAACCACAAATAGTCAAAAAGAAGTTCTAAATGGGGGCACCGGTAAACGCTCTATTTACATTGACTTATTGGTCATGATACGGTAGACAAATGCTCTGAAGCTGAGTAGGGCAATCCGACCTGGGTCTGCACAGTATGTATCGTCATTGGCTCGTGCCACAAAGCCTCATTAAAGGCCCTGATACCATGGGAACTGAGGGATGTGTTCGTAGTCCGGTTGTTGTTGCCCACCCCCCTCCATGAGAGTTTCATAATGGCTGTAGGGTAAATAGGTACCAGAAGCTCAATCAGCGCTGTGGTGTGATGCCAAGACCATAGCTACTGTGGTAAAAGCATGAGGGCAGAGTTTAGCTGAATCAAAACTTCATAGCCAGCCGGTAACATTCACGAAGGAAAGCAGCTCGCCCATCCTGCAACTAGAGATCTATCTGAGGCCCTCAAAAAATGTTTTACCTAGTGGCCATAGCCTAGCTTTAACTAGAGCTAGCAAAGGAGATGCCTCATTAATGAAATACTGCTCAATGATCTGCTGCCTTTCCCGTAACTGTGACTGTCTTGCCCTTGAAAATATTTTCTTTAACAAAAACTTCCTTCGTGTGAACTCCCGCCTCCGCTTATTGAACCTTCCCTTCCTACAACAACGTAGAACCTATCTGGATTTATGCACATTTTTTATACTTTCCTCGGATCTAATGGATTGCTTGCCTTCTAACGAAATCACCTACCGTCTTTAAGTAGTTTTGAACATAAGTTAAGATTATCGCTTTCTCCTCCTCCAAAGGGCTTACTCTGTTTATTGACCTTTTTTTATGGGTGGAGATGGAAATCTTAAAAAGACTCTGTTATGCCAGATTGCAGCAGTGTGTGGGATTCTCACCCCACGGCACCACCGTGAATAATTACTTCGTTAGGCTCTGGTGTACAACAGCACAATAAGTCCCGCGTCAGTCGCGCTTTTCAGGCTCAATCTGCACCTTTTCTTATGTCGCAGTTACTGTTGCGTTTATCACACTTAAATTTTCTTCCGACTTCAGCGTCTTCTCCACGAAATTGTGGGGTTCGACAACTGCGTTGAAGGCATCGTTTAACCTTCCTTCCCTTTTCATTCATGAATCTTGGGCAATGGCATATAACATGCTCCGGGTCCTCGGATGTAGCGGCGCATTCGAGACAATCTGGCGACTTATCTAATCCCAAGCGATGTAAGTACTTCCTGTATCCAACATGTCCCATAAGGAGCTGCCTTAGTTGGAAATTTAACTATGTAGTGTTCACTCACCCACCAGACCGTCTCTCTCGCCTCTCGCACCAGAAAGATGGCGCCAACCTGTAGTGTACCTCTGCTGACAAATCTGATCAAGTGACTACCTCCAGGATCAGACTGGATTATCTGAGTTCTTAGCATGAATATTATTCAATCTTATCCTGGTTAGGGCTTATTTGATGGCGTTGGTACTAAAGTTGTTGAATGTTCCCTCTATATCCAGGAAGACATTAAAAGTATATTGCTTTTACTATAGCGAAGGCAATCCTCTTCATAGTCGCCCGTAAATAGATGTCCAGGGCGCGCTCTAGAGTTTTCAACACGGAAGAGGTGAGGCAAATTGTTCGAACGTCCTTCGCGGAGTCACGGACGCGCATGCGCGCTTTCGGGATGAAAACGATGCGTGCGCGTCTTCAAGACGCTCCGCTTAATCTTAACAAGCCATGGCCCAACCCATTCTTGCTATTTCTGTAGCAAGACTGCCATTATGACATTGGACCCGGAGATTTATATCCGGATAAGCTGTTAGTAGCCCAAAAGATTTTATCCTCGGTAATTACCGATTTGATAGTCTCGAACGGCTGAAGCGGCTGCATGCTCTCTAAGGAAGGCTCTGACACACAGTCCACCTCTCTGGCAGGTGAGTGCGTCTGAACCAGTTGCTCCAGGGTTTCCCCAAAGGATTTCGTTCAGGTGCCTTCCGTATTTTTAATAAAGGATAGGTTCCTATATTGCTTGACTAAAATCGTATTGAGTCCAACAGATTCGTTGGTGCTCTCAATATTCTGGCAATAGTCCAACCAGGATCGCCTCTGCCTCGTCTTCTGTTTCTACCATTGATATTGCCCTTATAGACTTTCCGGGCTGGATCATTATCATCTATACGGATTAAGTGACCCGTCCACTGCAACCTGTTGAGCCGGATTTTTTCCGCACCCAGACGTGGTATCACTCATAGATTTCGTCGTTATGTTATGTTACGGAATCGTCCATCCCGATGTACGGGGCAAAAATTCTTCGAAGGATTCTTCTCTCGAACGCGGCTAAAATTCGCATTCTTTTTGTCATAGTAGGAAAGTTTATATTAGTGGCCGCTCCGAGAAGCCCAATTATCGTTGTAGTGTATCGTTTTGATGCCACCGACTCCTAAGGCCATGACTGCTTTTATGAGAACAACCAGAAGCTTTCACGAGGGAAAGCAGCTCTCCCACCTTGCAGCTAGAAATCTCTCTCAGGTCCCCAATGAATATTTACCTAGTGTCCATAGCCTGACTCTAGCCAGAGCTGGGCAATCGCAAAGAAAGTACATGAGGGTTTCCCTCCCTTCTCCGTAGCTTCGGAAATGCAAATTGTAGGGTATGCCGACCCGGGCGGTATGGTTCTCTAAGGAGTAGTGTCCCATGCAGACCGCCGTAATCCTGAATGCATTTGCACGCGTCTGGGACAGGAGCTCTCGTGATCGGGCTATATTATAAGCGGGCCAAATTCTTCTTGACTTGGCACAGCTGGTAAGCCTTCGCTATCTAAGGCCCGCGGCTGCTAAATAGTGCGAGTAGACTCCGCCCCTGACAGCCGCCAGCAAAACACCGACTGTATTCATCGAAGGGCTGCGAAGCACAGAGCCTCGCCTGGCCAATACATCAGCCCGCTCATTCCTCTCTATTTTCCTATGCCCGGGAACGCAGAGGAGGGTGACTTTGAGCGTGCTGCCCAGATGGTTCAGCGCATCTTTGCACAAGATCTCGTCACTGAGTACAAAGCCTTGATGACCACTTGGCTGTTGGTCAGAAAGGCTTTGTTGTGCTTTGGGCTCGATTCTCGCCACAGCAATCGCCAGACTTCCAATATCGTCAGTACTTCCGCTTGGAATACACTGGGTAAACCCGGGAGACAAGCCACGGCACAACCCTTTCCTGCTGCTTCTGTAGTATGGCTGGTATTATACCATTTGGGCCTGGAGATTTATATGCGGAGAAGCTGTTTATAGCCCAGCCGATCTTATCCTCGGTAATTACAGATTTGATAGTCTCGCACAGCTGGGGTAGCCTCGGACCCTCCAAGCAAGGTTTTGACTCACAGTCCTCCTCGCTAGCGAGAAAGTGCGTTTGAACCAACGGCTCCAAGGTCTCACTAGAAGATACTATTCAGGAACCTTCCGACTTTGTTGTTGATGTTGTTTGGACGGAATCTTAGTAAGCCTCGCGGATTCACTCGTGGTGGCCGAATTGTAATTCTTCAGGCAGCCCTTGTATAATAATAATCGTTGGCACAACAATCCATATTGGATCAGAGTATTGAAGTGTGTTAGAGCACTTCATTCAAAACCGTAACGGTACACTACAGAACACTGTAGGAGGCAATGTGATCAGCATTACGCTCGCCCGAGATTATTACCCTAATTTGACTCAGGTACTCATTCACAGCTGAGTCGACTGGTATCCGACGTCTAATCACGATACAAATCCCACTGCCGCCAGTGAAATTTGATCCGCGACTCTCCGTACGTCAGCCTTATGCTCTAACCACTCAGCTATCGGGACACGCTCTTGTATGGGTGCCAATATTTATGCTTGTAACAAATGTTGAAAATTTCTCTGATCAGCTTCCTGAGGATGGAGAAATTTTCATTCCACCCCGGTGGCAGTGTCTTTTCGCTGTACTTAGTAGGGAAGGAGACTTTAACTTTGACTCCAGTTCGTCTGTCGTACCAATCTTACCAATTTGCGTACCAGAGAGTTTGTGCCTAATTACTTGACCAAAGTCTGAAGGGTTTGGAAACCTCTGCGGCAAAATATAGACTGAAAAGTATTCAACTATGATCCGAGAAGGATCTCTGGTCAGACACTCTCCAGTCCTCCTCCCTAAGGATCCCATTGTCGGTTATTAGGATGATATCAAGGACCTCCTCGCAACGGTCCCAACATTCTCCGAGCTGGGGAAATGGAAGGATGGTGTACTGCCGCTGTTACACGCCGATAGGTTTGAAGTAATAATAAAATCACCTCTCTTGTTGCTTTGCGAGCTGTCCCAAAGTGACTAGGTCGCTGAAACTCAGGTCCGGACATAGAAAAGCGTTCAGACTCTTCCTCGCGAGGATACATGTTCTAGGTCTGTCTTGATCAGCGTCTCCTGTGCTATGGAGTAAATTAAGATATTTACTTTGCAGCCCTTGGTGGTTCGGTCGCCTTCGACCCAGGGCTCCTGTATTAGTGCGATGTCGATGTCTTCTTCTAAGAGGAAGACAAGCAGATTAGCCGAGGTGCAATTCGAGTGCTGCAGATTTCTCTGAGTTACCCTTAGCTTGATCTGCTTACGTCGGGGGTACATCAGTCCCCGTCGGACCGTCGATCGTCACCTCCTCCTACAGCTCTTTGGCGGCGTCGATTGGATGTAGGTCGTCGTCCGGTTTTGCAGAGCGGAACACTTTTACCATTGCGTTCCTGACTTCGAACAGCACATTATAGTCGACCTTTTTCAGTGCCCCGGGCACTCTTCGTTTATACGGAGTAGAAAAGGATGGCTGTTTGTCTGGGGTTCGTCCCCCTTGATATTCTGGGGTTTTGAAGGCGCAGGAATTGGAGCTTGTCCTTATCCATGCGGATCTTCGACAACCAGAAGCGAGCAACCGGTTTCCTAGTACTATCGCCGAAAAGGATGACATTTAGCTTTACGTCCTTCCAAGCGTCGCTGATCTCAGCGACGCATGAACCGAGAAAGTCCCTAGAGAATTGGTTCTCGCAAGCTACAACGTGAAACCCACGAACCACCTGAGAGGAATCAAAGCAGGGATTGAATCCCGTATGTTTGCTTTCGGTGTCCAGGAGATGCTCAAAAACAATCCCCGACAGCCTGGCCTCAACACTGGTCCACACTTTCGGCGCTAGTTTGCAGCTAGCAGAATTACCATTCTCCAGCGCCATACATAAGTGGCTCCTGACCACGTCTCAGAAGGGTTTCGCAGTTCGTGGCCCATCGGCTAACTGTTGCTGCACAATTTTCTTCGGAGATCGATTGCATTTCAAAGCGATAGGCTTCGCTTTCTGCTCGTCTACCAGACGTTTTGTTATTGTATTCCTCAACAAACACCTGGTATTTAACGAGGTCTTTTTCATCCTGCTCGTCGACAGTACCGGCCTCCTTATTCTTAGCAATTTTGCTGAAAATATGCATGGCCTTCTGGTACTGGCTCTTGAGCAGGACACCAGTGGACCTTCGCTTCTTAATCAGTTTTCGGTGGCGACGTTCTTGTCGGTCCGACCGACGTCGAAGGTTTCGGGTTAGGATACTATGTTTGGTACTCGCTCCACCCAGTTTAGCGGCAGTGGATTCCAGGTTGTATGCCACTAGTTCGACTGCCGCCTCGCTCCGGGAGATCCCTGCGGTTGATTTCAGCACAACGGTTCTACGGCTGGCAACGAGTGTACTCGATGGCTAGTGTATCCTGACTGGGGACCAGCAGCTCGTCCTCCGATGATGCGCCTGGCATTACCCCCTCTTCTTCTATCACCATTTTTGTATTTTTACAATTGAGCTCATATCTTGGTCCCACAAGTAAACCGGAAAGAACAAGGTAAGGGTCTCATCTGAAACTGAAGATGCCCACGGTACCCAGAGTTTGCATACTGAAGACATTGGCAACGCAGCCCACGACGTATGCTGTTCCACCTTGGCTTGTGGTCCTATTTGCACCTTTTCCACTCCCCGCCAGATCTACTTGCCCCTAACACATGGCCAGCAGACAAACAGATCCTCATCAGTTGGATGAGTCTACTCCTAGCCCGGCCCTATACACTCTTGGCCCATTCAAATATGCTCTGTTGGCAGCCAACGTCATCGTCATGGTCAACATCAGGTGGCCTTAATGCATACCGATCATATGGTTTCCTCGTAATCACCAAAAGAGAAAAAATGGTCGATAAGTTAATAATCTTCACCGACCGGTCAGTCATGGAAAATGGATTGCACGCAGGCGTGTTCTCGAAAATTCCGATTATGGAACTGACCTGACCTCTCGGAAAAGTGACGACCATATTCCAGGCGGAGATATATGCCATTTCATTGGCAGCAGAAGAATGTCTGCGACAGAAATGGAGGGGTCGCACCATTCGAATCTGTTTCCACAGTCGGGCAGCATTAAACAGCCAAAGACATGTCAAGCCAGTTGGTGTGGAGTTGTCATCAGGTGTTGTTGAAACTCAGCCGACAGAACGAAACTTTTTTGATGTGGCTGCCAGGACACTCAAACTTCGCTGATAATTAGGAAGTTGACAGACTAGCTTGCCAAGGTTCTAGGTTCACATTGGTGGAGCATATTTTGGCATTCGGCCATCCACTGTCGAATCCACTCTGAAGGGTGAAATTGCAAGGATTCACGCGGCAGAATCGAGAGATTTCGAACTTCTGCCGGCAAGCGAAATTCTTTGTGACTGAGTCCAAAGTCACTGAACGGAGTATAAAAATCCTAATAGGATTTTAAACGGGACACCGCTCCTTAATCTATGACATGCAAAAAATTAGAGCGGTGTTTTCGGCTATAGGCAACCAATGTGAGATGGAGGAAGAGACGGTCCTGCACTTTATATGCAGTTGCCTCCTCAGACCCCAAGCGAAGGTACCTTAGTAAGAGTCCCTTCAAAGAAGAATCTACGCTTTCTCTGTCTCTGGAGAATGTTTTCAGATTTACGAATGCCTGCGAACGCCGTGGATAAGAGGCCATTCATTGAATAGGCGGTCTCCGGGGATGGTACAATAGGCTAAAGGCTTGGGATGCGGCTTCCCCTACTAAACTAAACTAAATAAAATAAGGGCTGCCTGTTCCGACAGCAAGGACTTAGCAAGAATGAAAAGCTAGTCCTTGCCGAACTTCCTCATAAATCCTTTCTGAACTAATTTCACGATTTTGAAATTTATTTTTTTTTTTAGATCTCCAAAGTTCTGTTTGAATTCAGATAAATTTTCCACCCCCACACAAAAAACCCCAGCAAGCAAAACTAATCTAAAAATTGCATCAGGACAAATGTAAACAATTCAATATTCTCAACAATCTCCATTTCATGAAAAATTCAATTCAACCAGGACAAGCTCCAGCCGCAACGACTAGAAGTGGCGAATTCAATCAACATTTATTTTATTTTATTGTTTGCTCGTCAACCTCTAAACTTGCATCAAACGTGATGAATTGCAACGAACGCCTGGTCGCCTGCCTATGGACGCACTTCCATTCGTCCTTTTTGATTTTGTTGGTGGTTACTTTCGCTTGGGTCAATTCAATTACTCAATTAATTTTACATCAATCCAACCGGAGAATAGAACCCCATACATGCGAGCCTGCCAGGATCCCACCCTCTGTCGTACGCGCCACGTATTTACCATGCCTGCCAGCTAAAACCGTAATTAAAAACTAATATTAATATTAAAAAGTTGCCGGGAGAGTATGACGGCCTTGTCGACCCTTTAATTGACGACAATGTTTGCGTTTATATATCACGGGGAGCTAAGGACGTCGGCCTGAATAAGGTGTGCTGCGCGGTCCGACCCCCAAAAGCGATTTGATGACTTCCTCCCCAGGGGATTTGAGGCGGATGAATTCCATCGAAGGTAAGCGTTGGGAACCCTTTTTTCATTTGATATGTAGAATTTCCCTAATTTAGACATGGACAGGGTTTTTAGGGAGGACTATCCTGCATACTAGGGAGGACCATACTACAACCCCTGAAGGAATTAGAAATTAAAATTTACAATCCATGTAACTTTTATTATATCGCGAAAATGGTTTAATTATTTAAGGTAGACTCCATTCTATTTCGTCCTTTTTGAAAACTCCTTTCGCCTAGATTTCGGGGGTGGCGAAAGTCCGCTTCCTCTATAGTTATTCCAAAGGGCGTGAATCTACATGTGCGTTATAAGACGACGATTCAACTCATGCAAGCCAAGTGTTCCAAATGAATATCCTTTTTCTGCGTACCCTTTCATAAAACTCATGGCCATTCGCTGGGCAGAAAAAAAAATGAACTTTTCTCATTGTGTATCTCATTACGAGGAGAATCTGCATTCCCAGTAGAATGCACTTCGGCAGAAAATAGAATTTTCCTGTGTCCCGTAGAATCTAGCGAACCATTGAGATGCCTGCAGATGAATTGGCAGAAATCCTTGCCGTTCCGAGTCAAGCACTCATTCTTCTTCGAGTGAGGGAAAATATGATTTTCCCAGCACCAGTGCCAGGACTACAATTATTTCAGTTGCTGGTGCTACTGCGGCCGTTGCTTAGTTTTTATCGTTACTCACCACAACTTTCCCTCTGTAGGGAAATGGGGCCAACGCGTCCATTCACAGTTTTTTTCCTTGTGCCTCCACAACAACTACGTAGTATTCGCACAATAATAATGCTGAACGCATAGCTGTCGTCACCGCAGTACTCGCCTTTTGAGATTCACTTAGGAGTCTCACTGGACTCGAAAGTTTTTTAATCAACCTTGAATAGTGGGTCTGTGTGACGAAGTGCTAGAAATGATGGTGGATGATAGAGGCAACAGACAACAACGAGAAAGGAAGAAGGATGTTGAGAAAGTCGGTCAACATAGGCGCGATAGTCCTTTCGTAACTCCACTGGAGCTGGATGCATGAAAAAAAAGTGCTGGGCCACCGACCGGATAGGGGTTGACGGAGGACGCTCTATGAAGCTTGACAAGGACAGTCGTTCAGTCTGTCGTACTGGCACTTTTGAAACTTAAGTTTCTAATGAAATGTCCTTGATGTTCGGTACGAGTGCGGAATAGATAAATGAATAAGTAAATATGAAAGGAAGTGTTGCCTGTGGTGGGTGTGTTCTTGTGAAATTTATTCCAGTTTATGTTGCTTTTAGTCCTTTCTAATTTGGACTTTAATATTTCAAAATTTGTGTCAATGGGACAATGCAAACGAAAAGGATTAGGAAAGTTTGAATGAAGGATTGATGAAGACCCAAACTTTCTTTCTTAAAATTGTGTGTAAGAAGCGGCTGCAGCCCCCCACCAACACAAAATATTCAAAATCTTTATGACAACCTTTGCTATTACTAGTCCAAATGTCTCAGGAGGATCTGCAGTTGGTTGCTGTCTACTTAAATAGATTTCCTCCTAAATATCTCCATTGATGGATTACGTGCCCCTGCATTTACTTCCAAGCAACAAAGGTGTTGACCAAACCTATATCAGTACTTAGATAGCTTCCACCGGCACCCCAATGAAAATATTTCTAAAAATTAACATGAGCACTTTAAGCAATCCAGTCGCAGCCGAAGCATGGATTGGAAGCCTCACCAGATTCATGTCCCCCACGGGAAAAAATGGAGATGACACGCTCTCCATTTCAGTGAAAGCCTGCACCCAGTGTCTACGACGCAGTTCGTTAAAAAGCAACTCCCTTAATAAAAAGAACTGAAAGCATGATTACGGCCAATCTGTCGGTGGCAATGTTGCCCTTTTTTCTATAAGAAAACGAGAGGAAGGCTAGGCAAAGGGAACCTCAGCCGCAAGTGAGACGGAACTACAGGCTAAATCTTGCCTGTCAGAACCTTCTCTTCTGCTTCTACCACAAAAGCTGGTGATGTGGATGCAACTGGTCTAATACAGGCATGTGCAAACAAATCCATGAGCCCGGGCATCGTAAACTCAGGAGAACTTGCAAGCGACCACAGTGGAAGGTACTGCGAAAGAAGGCAAAGCTTCTTGGGAATGGGGGTTGCAGGACCACTGAGAATGGCAATATCCAGAGAAATCGAACCCAAAAAAAGCGGAGCTGTCGGCGGAAGGTAAGGGGAGGCTGACAATCCCGGTGAAACCCACACTCCACGCAGCAGACGCGAGACAAGGTTTCACTTTAAACTACACTTATGTCTACCAACCAAGAGGTTGGCCAAATTGATTTGCAACATGCCAAAACCTCTCTGATATTAAATCAGTAAAGGAAGCTAGGACCTTCTTCGATAAGAAATCCTCAAGACCGAGAGCCTTCACATGTCAAATTTGCTAGAAACAAACTTGCTGAGAACAGTTCCCAGGCCCATTGGCAATCAGCTTACAATATCAGATTACTAGCAACGTCATAGTTGCCTCTGCTTATTTACGCTATGATTCTTTGTATCCTCCGTTGGTCCAATATCTAAGGGTCTTGTGTTTGTCAAGTGGCCTTGAACCCTCAATAGGTTGTAATGCGAACGCTCAGCCTAATTGTTCGGGCAGTAGCAAATGCAATCCCAGAGGAGAGACGCTATTTGATTTTATCACTTCAGCTGGTGTAGTGAATGTAGAATGCGCTCCCATGTTCGTAGGGCCAAAAACTAATAAAAATTAATTGACTGAATCATCTGTCCTGCGAGCTTGTTAGAGTTAATTAGAGACTGACGGGTGTTAGACGAATCTCACAGTTTGATCACTGTTTTTGGGGGTTAGTTTGACTATTGCAGGCGATTGGCTGCAATACAAACACGGGATCTTAGGAAAACATTTTGGATGGAGTTCAATGAATTTCTTGGTATAGAGCTCCCTAAAGATTCCTTTGGCGATAAAACATCAATTGGAATCGGACACTTTTAGGATGCTTTGAAAAGGCTTTTTTTGGGTAGGTTAGGTGAATGCATTTACGAACAGAGTGTTGGACTCCCGCAACGGGACGTCGTCGGACTACCAACTAAACATCTCCCATCGTCAGAGGGCTTCAAATCAGGGAATTCCTTTCACTAACAGAAGGGGAGAGGAGGAAGGGAACTGTCAGTTCAAGAAACCCCCTGCCATTCGGCTCGTCAACTGATCGCAACGCTTGTAGCGAGAAGGACTCGAACGTAATGGACGACACGGTTCCACCAGTCAGTGCTCTTCAGCATGTCCTCAACAATGTTATCTGTCCTTCCGTCCACAAGAAAATAAGGTGTAATGGGCGTCGTTGACAAAACCAATGCCAAACACCCAATCCGAAGAACGTGCCTGAAAACCTCCTTGGCACTCATCTAGGGTGGGTTTCCGTTCTTCACGAACGACCACCTCCTTTGACTCTTCTCCCTTCAGCTTGTATATGGCTTTAGGCTCCTTAGCAAGAAGGGCAACGGGAACCACTCCCGCGATCACCATCACGGCTGATTCTGAGGGAGTGCGGTACGCAGACGCCATCCGCAAAGCTCCCCATCTCTGTACTTGGACGAGAAGCTTACGAAGGGAGTATTGCTAAGAGCGTTACTCTCTTCCAGAAACCCCTTGACTGCTTCACAGAACGTAACTTTATTTGCTATCCTCGGACTTAATTCGGTTAGGACTCCACCACGCTTCCTTTTTCGAATGAAAGACACTTCTGCTCCGTTATGTTCGGGCTTGATCTTGGAACGGATTTCACTGAGGACTTGCATTTTGCCTTCCATCGGCTTAATAAGCAGAGCTGGCGGAAGAAGACGATGTGTTCCGGTAACTTGGTTCCGAAAAAAAGGCCGGTTTCACAGTGGCGGAAGCTCGGTACTCCAGTGGGTTCTCAGGGTTCTTTCTGTTTATTCGTAAGACGCTGGCCAGTTCAACGGCGACGATTTCATCCTCCAGGGAAAGGGGGGATTCTTTTGATAATTCCGAATAGGTAGACAAACTTTTTTCGTATAAAGACTTTTAGAAAAAGCACTTCTAAGTCCAGTTAAAGATCATCCACGTAGAGTCAGCCTTTTTGACGTACAAAATATTTTTTACCTTAAGGCCTCATGGCAATCTCGAGTCTGACTCTATCTACCAACGCAACGTTACAAAGTTTCAAAGCCATAAAGCATCTCGTCTGTTGGTGGTTTTCCGAAAATTTCGGAATGTCTCCTATCAGCATTCGGGTTTTTTGAGCCAATGTGCGGTTGGGCTAGGGCTGTTTGTGAGTAAGGGATACGGATCTATACCTAACTGATCTACGATACTTCTTCTTGACCATGTTGCTTTTGGGGACAAAGGACTCCTTCAGGAGAACGCTTTCCCCATTCCTCTTCCAGCGTTTGACATATTACTTCGGCCTAGCCCACCTGCTCTCTCGGCTTTGGGAGCCTTAAAGTCAGGGAATCCCTTTGATCAACGAGAGGGGAAGGGGGGAAGGGGGGAAGGGAGCTGTTAGTTTAGGGAACCCCCCGCTATGCGGTCCCTCCGCCGATTGTATTCAATCTTTTTCGCAATAAGAACAGCCCGAACATAACGTGCAACACGACTCCAACTGCCAGCGCTTTTCAGTTACTTTCTGACACTGTTGTCTCGAGAAAGCTCCCCTGTGTCTGCATAAAGCTACTAACAAAAGCCGAACCACCTTTCGCAAGAGAAAAAGGTATATTCAACGTCATCCGCCGCTCCATTGCAGAACACACAAACAGGAGATCCCGCCTTCCCAATACTGTGCAGGTAAAACAGAAATCCTCCATGACCACTTAGAAGTTAGGTAAGGAAGTAATCAATCTCACCGTGCGGTTGGTTCAGCCACGAATCTAAACGGATCTGCCCCTTGGCTCATTTTGCCAAGAGAGCTGCCACTCGATAAGGGTGCGTTGATGTTCTTCATGGACAACCACCTCTCTTAAGTTTTCGCCCCTACGGCGGTAGATAGCTTTACGCTCCTTGGCAAGGAGGGCAACGGTGATCACTCCCGCGATCACCGGCCATGATAGCCGTTCTGAGGCAGTGCGATAAGCAGACTGTACTTGAGCAAGGCGCTTACGGTGCACCTCTTTGTCAAAGACATCAGCCCATACCTCCGCGCCATAGAGCACAACCGATTGCGTTGCTCCCATAAGGGGACGTCTCGTGGTATATATAAGGCCCCCAACATTCGTTATTAGCCGACTCAAGGCCGAGACTCCAGCGCAGCCCTGTCCTCTGGAACAGGGAGGGGTCCTTCAGATAATCCCTCAATATCCGCAAAAGGTAACTTAGCACGTGAAATGAATTTTCTAATGTGCCTAGCATACCTGCTCATCTTACGGAAATTAAGGCATCTCTGACATCAAGCGTTATGAGGAGCACTATCCGTCGAGATCGGCGGCTGTGTGCCTCTGCTCGATGAAGCGCATCTACGACCTCTATAACAGCATCCACTGTGGATGTCCCTGTTCTGAACCCGAACTGCCTTGGGGATAAGTCCTCGGTAGTGTGGTTCGATTCAGTGAGTCTATTCCTTATGAGCTTCTTGAACACTTTGTACATTGTAACGGATTTCACTAAGGACTTCCGCAAATGTCTTGCCGGGTTAATGAGCAGAGCCGACGATCTAGTCCTTCTTCGTTCCCTCGTCTTTTCTGACTTTTGGTTTGCAGCCTGCTTGTCTTTGGACAGACCGGTTTCTGACGGCGTAATCAGTTGTTTCTTATTAATTCTTCTTCTCCTTCTTTGTTTGGGCCCTGGAAACTACTCTGATAAAGTCTCCCTCAGGCACGTCGTCCTCTTTTCGTTTTCCCCCAGTTCACTGGAAGTGGGCTATCTGCGGTCTCTTTGGCGCAAGCAGTAGTCTCAGCGAGGAGTGCGACTGTTTCTAATTTCCAATCGTCTTCCGCTGCTCTCCATATCTTCCTCTAAAAGGAGATGAGATTCAATAGTTCTTCCAATTCCATCAGCCCGTTTTTGACACCTTTGCTGATGTTCTTTTGGACGAAAGTTGCCGACCGCATACGCTTCACCACTGCCGCGTATTTCATGATGGCTCTAACTAGGATGGTCGGCTGCACTTCCACTCGGTATCCGAATCCACCTGCTCAGGATCAGCGATCCTGATTGGGTTTTTTTCCAGAGAAGGGGTATTGGAGTTCCCGTCCCCGCATCGTCAGTCACGCCACTTGGTAAGGCTCCCTTTTTATTTGGGCGTGCCGGTGTCGCAACGGATATATCAGCCCTCGTTGCCTCTTTCGCTAATCGCTTCTGTGAATGACGCATTTTTGTGCTGCGCCCAAACGCACTCAGCTCTTTCTCCTTCCCTGCTATTTCATCGATTTTTTTGTTGGTTTTTGGTTTATCCTCCATGGAAAACTGACCAACGCATCGTGTGCAAGGGAGCGGGCTGTAATAGTCAGGAGCGGGTGTACCCTCGGGAACACAGCCCCTACCCCAGTTCCCTGAGGCCCGACCTACGTTTAGCTGATCCCGGAATTCACGGACGAATCAGCGTTCGCTCGGGACAACGCGGGCTACCAACATCGGCCAGGGTCCCCAAGGGGCTGACTCCTAATACACGCCGCAGAGCTAGGCTCACATCACCCCATCGACGTCGATAGAGCTGTCGACGGCTCCGGAGACTCTTTCTAGCTTTCACCAGTGATTAGTTGCTCGTCTCTTCTCTGGTATCTGCAATCTTCTCCTTTCATTTGTACCTCTTACTTGTCTATCTTTAGTCTTTCTAGAATCACAGCGAAAGTCCTTCTAAAGAGAACCCTTTCTGACTCTACTGCCTTCAAACAGACAATCCCATTCTGAAATACCATTCTCAAAATAAACTGTCATTTCTTGGCAAAACAACCAAGTGCATCTAAAAGGATGGAAAATATTACGAATTTCAGCAAACAATGAAATTAAATGAACACTGAAAACTCGAAACAACAGGGGAGCTACCTATTTCGTCCAACTTGTCAACTTTGCACTTCGCAAATGTGGATACCTTTCGAACCTCTTTGCTGAACCCCAGGGACGGCTTAATCCGAAAGAGCCAAAATCCACGTCCAATCCAACAAAAAAGTGTCGTAACCAGGCTAACCAGCTTCTTGATTCTAAATCCAAATACACCATTCCAACATCCATTTGAAAACCTTTTTCACTGACAAAGCAATATAAGGACTGGAAAAAATAATTATTTTTCGAAACAAGCCAGGATTCAAGCAATCAGCCTGAGGCAGTCACAGCTTAAATAAAGAGCGACACCAACAAATACCAATTCATTACTAATCAAACACTTGACAATCAGGTCAAGCCATCTCGGCACCGAACTCAGCACAGAAAACAAAATTAAAAATAACATTCCACTGCAAACAGTAGAAAATTGTCGCAACATCAGGATTAAGAATGCTCGGTTGCATATCAACATCAGCAGCAATCTAAGCACCCTTTGAACTTTTAATTAGAGCCTTGAAATCCGACCCGACGTAGAGTTGTAAACAGGACGAGAAGGAGAGCTCCCAATCGCCCTTATTTTCAATAGCAGCAATTTTACTCCAGTATTTGACTTGGACGCACTCCAGTCCCACTCCTTCACGTCCCTGGTCCTGGTGTCACAGGAGCAAAGTAGCATTATCTGCCCGGGCCTATTACATTGGAAATTTAATAAGCCGATTTTAAGTAAATATTTGTCACCAGTATTACTAACTTCTTAATAGGGGACTGCGCTCTCCACTTTCCTATCATTCATCCGTACGTTGCTGGGCTATGCCATGCCCCTTTCCTAGCGCCGAGTCCTTACGTCATGCTAAGGATATCTTACTCGAAATCCTTCTTTTCAATACTTTGAAAAGTTAGCACGTCGTCAGCGGGAGAGACCGAGAGAGGCCGAGAGAGGAGTATGAACAAGTGCTGAGTGTTTTTGCTGCTTTGCAGTTGTTTAACAAGAAACTTTTTCCTTTTCGTTGGTCCTACAATATCAAATTACTTGTACACACTTTACAAGGATACTTAGCAGGACTTAATTTTAAAGCCGAAGCTAAGGCTGAGCGGGAGTTGAGGTGTACTCCAGGAGAGTCAATGTGTTGCTAGAAATAGAATTGCTTGGCAATGGGGCTCATGTAAGATAATACTACCTAAACCAGAACAAGTTATCCTGGGAGCAGGGTAAATACTCCAAGGAACTTGCCAACGAATTTCTGAAGGTACTCAAGCTTAATGCAGTGTCTTTCCTGCTCTTTGAAGGTGGAGCGTCAAAATTGTCTTGGCATCAACTGACGAAATAAGCCCTCAGGGCCATGTTTTCTAGCTCTCCTTCTGCCAGGACCATATACCCGCAACATTTGCAAGTCAATTCCCGAAAGTATAAAGGATATCAGACAAGTTCCAGATTTTTAATCAAGTTAATCTCCGCTGGACTTCACCCAACCCTTTGACAAAAAGGATGCTTCCGCATAAGCATACCAAAAAATAGCACTGATAATCAGTTCAGATTTTAATGAACGATCAAAGAATATTTGTACTTCCTTGTGCCTCCTGCCACGCCCGCAGATTCCGGATTTCCACAATATCAAATACTACGTACCCGTTATCCTGCAAGGGATGGGACTATACGAACAGAATAGCAAATTTACTTTAGAATTAAACTTTCTGCATTCGCTTTTGTTGAATTATCATCAACAAACCTTCAGCATAGAAATGAAATTACCAAAAATTTTCTTGGAAACATGTTTGGGGTTATAATTTGATTTAAATGATTATTATGTATTTACTTTTGTATCATCCTGGGAAAGTAGCATGTCGTCCGCAAGGACGTTGATTGTGATGAAACTCAAAGGAACCGGAAATGTAGGTCAGTCGGGGTTGGGGATAGATTAGAATTACAAAACAGCACAATTTGGACTCGAGGAAAATTGGTAAATTTGAGGGAAACATGATCTTGTCTTAGTCAGAAGGATACCTATTCAAGGAAGATGGCCTTGAAATAAAGATACGGACCAATTTCAACACGTTTCACTGCATAATATATTTCAAGAGTTTAGCGACGTGTCTGTACGCTCCGAGGAACCAAATTAGCGTTATGGTATGCCGTTTTGAGGCAGGGTCTAACCGGTTCGGATCTTCAGAGCCAGCCCGTAGCATTCACGAAAGAAAGCAGCTCTCCTACCCTGCACCCCTACCCTCTGTGGTCCCCAAAGAATGGTTTGCCCAATGTCCGTAGCCTGACTCCAGCTAGAGCTGGGGAAATCGCGGAGAAAGTGCATTAGGGTTTCCCTTCCTTCTCCGCAACTTCGGCAATGCGAATTGTAAGGTATGCCGAGCCTAACGTCATGGCGCCCTATGACCCAGTGCGCCGTGCAGACCACCGTAATCTTGAATGCATTTGCACGCGTCTGGCACAGGAGCTCTCGTCATCGGGTTATATTAGTAGCGGGCCAAATTCTCGTTGACTTGGCACAGCTCGTAAATCTTCGCCATCTAAGGCCAGCGGCTGCCAGGTAGTGCGACTGGACTCCGTCCCTGGCGGCCGACAACGAAACACCTACTATTCACCGAAGAGCTGCCAAGAGCAGAGCTTCGCCTGGCCAATCCGTCAACCCGCTCATTCCCTTCTATGCTCCTATGCCCGCGAACCCGGGTGACCCAGACGATCCAGCGCATCCCTGCCCTACCCCACCAGCCTAGAAGATGTCGTCGCTGAAAACAAGGCCTTGATGGCCGCTCGACTGTCGGTCAGAATTGCTATGTTACGCTTGGGGCTCGAATCTCGCACCAACCATTGGCAGACTTCCAGTATTGCCAGTACTTCCGCCTGTAATATACTGGCGAAACCTGGGAGACCGTACGACTTGGATACACTGTGTGTATTCGAGAGAACACCCGCGCCAACTCCACAGGCCATCGGTAAAGAATACTGAGTCATAACCCTGCAACACGCTCCCGGTCTTCCACTTTACCCTGATTGGAAAGTCCACAGCAAAGTTTCTCGTGAAGTTCAACTTGCGTGTGGCATAGTCCTTGGGGAATGCCCAGATTTCCCGAGATACTTCGTCTAGAATATTACTGTGGCCGTAGGACTTCCCTGCCCAGCATCCAGGCTCAAGTAGTCTGAGGGCGCTGCACACTACAAAATATCTAATGTGGAGGTCTAAAAGAAGGAGATGCAGGAGTACATTGAGAGCATCTGTCGGGCAGGACTGCAGAGTCCCAGTAGCGCCGGCACATGCGGTTCTTTGAATCCTATTAAGCTTCATCCTATTGTATTTTTGACTCAAAGCCTACCACCATACAATAGACCCGTACGTTAGGAAGAGACGCACCGCGACTGCGTGCATCCAGAGAACCATCCTTGGCCGGAGACCCCATTTCTTTACAAAGGTTTCCTTGCAGGCATCGAAGGCTATATTCATAACCCTCAGCTCTATGTTCAATCTCCAATTTAGCTTCGGATCCAGGATTACACCCAGATACTTTACATTAGAGAAAAGAACCAATCTTTGTTCATTCAGCTGTGATAGGCGGAATTCAGGTATCCTTGGCTTGATAGTGAATAGCATCAGTTCCGTTTTAGTTGGGTTTATGCCGAGTCCGCATCTTGCGGCCCACAGGCACACCTTTCACAACGATCCTTCCATGATGTGGCTCATAATAGACGGAAACATCCTTGAGACTAATATCACCAAGTCGTCGACATACGCCACCACCTTCACCCCGCTGCTATCCAATGTTCGTAAAATTTCGCCCATTACTATTAACCAGAGCACCGGAGAGATGGCGCTACCCTGGGGCGTGCCTCTGTTCACAGTTCTGGTCAAGTGGTTGCCTCCTGGTACTTAGCATGACTATAATCCAATGCGTAAGATATCCCTCCAATTCAATACTAGTCAAGGCTTCCTTGATGGCGTTGGTAGTAACCTTGTTGAAAGCTCCCTCTATATCCATGAAGGCCGCTAGGGTATATTGCTTGTACTGCAGCGACCGCTCAACCGTGCCAATTAACTCGTGGAGGGCGGTTTCGTTGGATTTTCCTTTGAGGTAGGCATGCTGGGACTTAGAGAAAGGCGTTCTCTCCATAATCGTCCTTAAGTGGATGTCCAGAACGCGCTCTAGGGTTTTCAGCACGAAAGAGGTCAGGCTGATTGGTCGAAAGTCCCTCTCGGACTCATCACCGCGCCTGCCCGCTTTCGGTATAAAAACCATGCGTGCGCGCCTCCAGGACTGGGGTACGTATCCTAAAGAGATGCAACTCCGGTAAATCTTAACAAACCACGGCACAACCCTTTCTTGCTGCTTCTGAAGCATGTTTGGTATTATGCCATCTGGGCCTGGAGATTTATATGCGAGAAAGCTTTTTATACCGATTACAGATTTGATAGTCTCGCACAGCTGGGGTTGCCGCAAACCCTCCAAGCGAGGTTCTGACTCACAGTGTTCCTCGCTGGAGGGAAAGTGCGTTTGCACCAGTAGCTCCAAGGTTTCGCTAGAAGATTCCGTCCAGGAGCCTTCCGACTTTTTAAGGAAGGATGGACTCTTATGTTCCTTGGACAGAATCTTACTGAGCCTCGAGGATTCACTAGTGCTTTCAATGTTCTGACAATAGTCTAGCCAAGACCACCTCTTGGCGGTCCTGATGGCCGACTTGTACTTCTTCAGGCAGTCCTTGTATGGCTGCCAGTATTTTTGCCTGTAGCAGATGCTAAAGATTTTTCTGGTCAGCTTCCTGAGACTAGAGAGATCTTCGTTCCACCACGGTGGCAGGATCTTTTTGCTGTACTTAGCAGGGCACGAGACTTTAAAGGCGGTATCAAAAGCCTTCTTCAGAGCCCCGACCTTTGACTCCAGTTCGTCTGTCGTGCCAATCCTACCAATTTGCCCACCGGAGAGTTGGTGTTTAATTACCTGACTAAACTTTCTCCAGTCGATCCTCCTGGGGTCTCCAAAGGGCTTTGAGACCTCTACGGCGAGATCTAGACTGAAGAGTACCCAACTGTGGCCAGAGAAGGATCTCTGGTCAGACACTCTCCAGTCCTCCACCCTAAGAATCCCGTTGTCGGTTATTAGGGTGATATCAAATGGAAGGTTGATGTACTGCCTCTGTTACACACCCATATATTTGAAGTAATAATAAAATCAAAGAATGGCTGGGAATACATCAAGCGAATTTCAAAGAAAATATGGTATCCATTAAAGTGCCGTACCTTGTAACCCGTAAATTGACGCCCCATCACGGGTTGACTTTTTTGATTGAAGTTTTGACCAATGACTATTCATTCAAACCACCACCGGTTACCACCACGGTCGTTGCAGCCCAGCCTCCTATAATTGAATCTATGATTAAAGTTATGATACCCTTGCTAGTCTGCAAAGCCCAACTTATCTCCCCTACTCGATACAAGGTGAAAAACTGGCATCGAAGACGCAGTGTTCAATATTTAGGTTGAAAAGGATATACTTTTGGAGTCAACCCCATTTTTGCCTGGCTCCAGGCCTTTGGAATGTGGCGCTTGGGTATCGAACATCGCCTTCATAAACGCGCTTAAAAGGATTTTTAGGACTCTTTGGCAGTAGTCCTGAGAGAATATCATCATCCAGGTGATTTCTGCCCATCTTATTCTAGTTTACGGGTATACTTCTTCAACTTATCTCCTGTTTTCCTTTTCCCTCCGTCTGCCTGCTGACCGTATGATGAAAAGAATGCTACTGTCCACCACTGTTAGGTAAAGTCCAGGAAAATTTGTATTGAGAAGCAGCTACACCTCCTCCTATCCTCCCTATTTTCGGTAAATATCCTATCTTCTTATTCAGACATACGGAAGATATGGCCTTGTCTTTGTCTATAGCTTTGTATAGCCTGGATGTTTTTGTAGTTTATTCGATCCCTTCCCTGAATTTCATGAAGCTTTCCGCTTAGATTCCCTGATAGCATTGCTATCGCGGTGACCAGTTTGTTTCGTCCGGTTGAAGAGTTTTCGAACTTCGGTTCCCAGTCTAGCTAGATTACTGTTCCATCAGGGTACATCCCTTGATGACTTAACTGTCTTAGCCGGATAACTGACCTCATATGCGTCAATGATGACTCTGTTGAGATCTTCCAATACTGTTTCCAGCTCTTTTTCGCTCCTCATGTCACTACCCATGTTGTTGCTTTGATGCCTTGCATAGGAATCCCGATCTATTCTCCTGGGATTCCTTAATATTCTTTCTACATCGAAGTTTCGCTCAATGCCGAGCCTGATTATTGTGTGATCCATCATAGAATGTTCATTCAACACCTTCCAATTCAGCCCTAGAGTCTAGTACCTTTAGCCTCGTTCTCGTCATATAAGTTGGCGTGTTCCCTATAAATACATATTACTACCTTATTGCTAAGGTTCGGACAGACAGGCTAAAGTTGCTGAATGCCAATGATCCTTATTAACCGTAGAACCACACCTTCCAGTTGGTAGCCTCGGATAACCACCAGTCAACCGAATTCGAGTTCGGGGAAGGGGTCGCGAGACAAGACCACAAACTCTGAGCAGCGTGATACCTCCTTGTCGGGGGAAAGGGTGACGACCTTTCCAACCAGGCGGAAATGCAAGTCTTCTCACCGGAGAGGATAGACATCCAAAAGACAAGGGTAGAGGAAGAAAGGCTACTCAACAAGTGCGGGCGAGGGTGTCTACAGGAGGCTGCTAAAATTGTCTAGCCAAACATCTCTGTGGATGTGAAAAATGGCATAATGTAGATGGAAGAACTGCTGGACCTTACTGCGCACCAGCGAAACTTCTCGAAGACAGCCGAAAAAGAGCGTAGGAAAAAGCGCATCGTTAGTGCAGCCTCTAGTTGCACAAAACGTAGAGAACTCAGCCTGCCAGAGGGAAAAAGGGGAAAGCTCAACAACTACAACCTAAGTTGAATAGGGACGAGTTCAACTTTTGTATGGTGAAACCTTACCTACTCAATCTTAGTGTTTGGCACTGGCTCCATTGATGCTTAAAGCTCCTTCCCAGTCGCCCTAAAATATCCGGGTCTATATCGTCTGGCTCGTCCTTTTCAGTGGGAATAGGTCTACCTCTCTGCTCGGTTCTATCCTTTCAGCCTCTATAGCCTCCACGATTCCTTTGGAGGTCTCGGTAGACTTTTCACCCGAAGTGATTTTCCCTGTGCACCTGAACAAGTATGCTGCCAAATCTGTAGTTAATAAGGCAATTAATAATAATAAAAATCGTTGTGGTAACAATGCATGTTCGATCAGGACCTTGAAGCGTGTTAGAGTACTTTATTCAACGGTTCATAGCGACACACCACAATACACTATAGGACCAATATGGTCATTATTGCGCTTGCCCGAGATTATTACCCTGATTTGATTCAGGTATTCATTCACAGCTGAGGCGACTGGTATCCGACGTCCAGTCACGATAACAAATCCGTCTGCCACCAGTAAGATTTGAACCTCGACCTTCCGCTACAGTAGCCCAACGCTCTAACCATTTGAGCCATCCGGACACGCCTTTAGGGATCGGTCATCTACTCCGATCGTGACGAGTTTGCCATTGCCATCGCCCTGGTTTCCGAAGCCTCTCTATAATCATGTTGAGAAATCTATGTGCTAGATGACTAAGGGTTGCCAAAACTTCTCCGTTTGCCCCTGATATATCATCCCCAACACATAGTTTTGCTCTTTTGCAGCCTGCCAATTTAGGGGATACGAACTCCGCACTCCATAAGTTTCCGGAAATTCTTTCGTAAGTATAGATAGTCGAATGCTCTTCACCCCATTAGTGTTGGTAATGGCGGGCCTCCTGAATGTTACCTTCAACCCTGACCCACCCGAAATTTCCTCCCACTCGGGTTCAGAGTTGGGCTTTTTGAGAACATCTGCCTCTTGCGAGCTGGTGCTCTGAGGTGGCGGTGAGGAAGACCGGCAACTACCCTCTCGGCCAAACCAAAACCAACGGAGGAGAACCTCAATAAGGGGGGAAACGCTGTACTCACTATGACTCACTATGATGCAGTAGCCGTAATCAGAACAATCAGATCCAAGTCTGCACGGGACTCATCTGAAGTGTCATTTAGTCATGAAATCTTACCAGGGGTATACTGGTACCATAGGAA